>NW_027365938.1:0-87068 GCF_046119375.1 Phyllobates terribilis
TTTTCAATGGGCAAAAATCAATGAATATTGTAAATGCACAAACAGTAATATCTCCACATTGCAAGGTGCAATTCTGAAATTTTTTGCTTTTCCTGCTAATCCTAGCATGATAAAGAAGATTCAAAGAGAGTGAGATGCCAGCTCCTTTCATTCAGTCAGTAGCTTCAAACATTTCTGGTATATGAAAAAACATGTTTTTCAATGGCAAAAATCAATGAATATTGTAAATGCACAAACAGTAATATCTCCACATTGCACGGTGCAATTCTGAAATTTTTAGCTTTTTCCTGTTAATCCTAGCATGATAAAGAAGATTCAAAGAGAGTGAGATGCCAGCTCCTTTCATTCAGTCAGTAGCTTCAAACATTTCTGGTATATGAAAAACATGTTTTTCAATGGCAAAAATCAATGAATATTGTAAATGCACAAACAGTAATATCTCCACATTGCAAGGTGCAATTCTGAAATTTTTTGCTTTTTCCTGCTAATCCTAGCATGATAAAGAAGATTCAAAGAGAGTGAGATGCCAGCTCCTTTCATTCAGTCAGTAGCTTCAAACATTTCTGGTATATGAAAAACATGTTTTTCAATGGCAAAAATCAATGAATATTGTAAATGCACAAACAGTAATATCTCCACATTGCACGGTGCAATTCTGAAATTTTTAGCTTTTTCCTGTTAATCCTAGCATGATAAAGAAGATTCAAAGAGAGTGAGATGCCAGCTCCTTTCATTCAGTCAGTAGCTTCAAACATTTCTGGTATATGAAAAACATGTTTTTCAATGGCAAAAATCAATGAATATTGTAAATGCACGAACAGTAATATCTCCACATTGCAAGGTGCAATTCTGAAATTTTTTGCTTTTTCCTGTTAATCCTAGCATGATAAAGAAGATTCAAAGAGTGAGATGCCAGCTCCTTTCATTTAGTCAGTAGCTTCAAACATTTCTGGTATATGAAAAACATGTTTTTCAATGGCAAAAATCAATGAATATTGTAAATGCACAAACAGTAATATCTCAACATTGCACGGTGCAATTCTGAAATTTTTAGCTTTTTCCTGTTAATCCTAGCATGATAAAGAAGATTCAAAGAGAGTGAGATGCCAGCTCCTTTCATTCAGTCAGTAGCCTCAAACATTTCTGGTATATGAAAAACATGTTTTTCAATGGCAAAAATCAATGAATATTGTAAATGCACAAACAGTAATATCTCCACATTGCAAGGTGCAATTCTGAAATTTTTTGCTTTTTCCTGTTAATCCTAGCATGATAAAGAAGATTCAAAGAGAGTGAGATGCCAGCTCCTTTCATTCAGTCAGTAGCTTCAAACATTTCTGGTATATGAAAAACATGTTTTTCAATGGCAAAAATCAATGAATATTGTAAATGCACAAACAGTAATATCTCCACATTGCAAGGTGCAATTCTGAAATTTTTTGCTTTTTCCTGCTAATCCTAGCATGATAAAGAAGATTCAAAGAGAGTGAGATGCCAGCTCCTTTCATTCAGTCAGTAGCTTCAAACATTTCTGGTATATGAAAAACATGTTTTTCAATGGCAAAAATCAATGAATATTGTAAATGCACAAACAGTAATATCTCCACATTGCACGGTGCAATTCTGAAATTTTTAGCTTTTTCCTGTTAATCCTAGCATGATAAAGAAGATTCAAAGAGAGTGAGATGCCAGCTCCTTTCATTCAGTCAGTAGCTTCAAACATTTCTGGTATATGAAAAACATGTTTTTCAATGGCAAAAATCAATGAATATTGTAAATGCACAAACAGTAATATCTCCACATTGCAAGGTGCAATTCTGAAATTTTTTGCTTTTTCCTGCTAATCCTAGCATGATAAAGAAGATTCAAAGAGAGTGAGATGCCAGCTCCTTTCATTCAGTCAGTAGCTTCAAACATTTCTGGTATATGAAAAACATGTTTTTCAATGGCAAAAATCAATGAATATTATAAATGCACAAACAGTAATATCTCCACATTGCACGGTGCAATTATGAAATTTTTAGCTTTTTCCTGTTAATCCTAGCATGATAAAGAAGATTCAAAGAGAGTGAGATGCCAGCTCCTTTCATTCAGTCAGTAGCTTCAAACATTTCTGGTATATGAAAAACATGTTTTTCAATGGCAAAAATCAATGAATATTGTAAATGCACAAACAGTAATATCTCCACATTGCAAGGTGCAATTCTGAAATTTTTTGCTTTTTCCTGCTAATCCTAGCATGATAAAGAAGATTCAAAGAGAGTGAGATGCCAGCTCCTTTCATTCAGTCAGTAGCTTCAAACATTTCTGGTATATGAAAAACATGTTTTTCAATGGCAAAAATCAATGAATATTGTAAATGCACAAACAGTAATATCTCCACATTGCACGGTGCAATTCTGAAATTTTTAGCTTTTTCCTGTTAATCCTAGCATGATAAAGAAGATTCAAAGAGAGTGAGATGCCAGCTCCTTTCATTCAGTCAGTAGCTTCAAACATTTCTGGTATATGAAAAACATGTTTTTCAATGGCAAAAATCAATGAATATTGTAAATGCACAAACAGTAATATCTCCACATTGCAAGGTGCAATTCTGAAATTTTTTGCTTTTTCCTGCTAATCCTAGCATGATAAAGAAGATTCAAAGAGAGTGAGATGCCAGCTCCTTTCATTCAGTCAGTAGCTTCAAACATTTCTGGTATATGAAAAACATGTTTTTCAATGGCAAAAATCAATGAATATTATAAATGCACAAACAGTAATATCTCCACATTGCACGGTGCAATTATGAAATTTTTAGCTTTTTCCTGTTAATCCTAGCATGATAAAGAAGATTCAAAGAGAGTGAGATGCCAGCTCCTTTCATTCAGTCAGTAGCTTCAAACATTTCTGGTATATGAAAAACATGTTTTTCAATGGCAAAAATCAATGAATATTGTAAATGCACAAACAGTAATATCTCCACATTGCAAGGTGCAATTCTGAAATTTTTTGCTTTTTCCTGCTAATCCTAGCATGATAAAGAAGATTCAAAGAGAGTGAGATGCCAGCTCCTTTCATTCAGTCAGTAGCTTCAAACATTTCTGGTATATGAAAAACATGTTTTTCAATGGCAAAAATCAATGAATATTGTAAATGCACAAACAGTAATATCTCAACATTGCACGGTGCAATTCTGAAATTTTTAGCTTTTTCCTGTTAATCCTAGCATGATAAAGAAGATTCAAAGAGAGTGAGATGCCAGCTCCTTTCATTCAGTCAGTAGCTTCAAACATTTCTGGTATATGAAAAACATGTTTTTCAATGGCAAAAATCAATGAATATTGTAAATGCACAAACTCTAATATCTCCACATTGCAAGGTGCAATTCTGAAATTTTTTGCTTTTTCCTGTTAATCCTAGCATGATAAAGAAGATTCAAAGAGAGTGAGATGCCAGCTCCTTTCATTCAGTCAGTAGCTTCAAACATTTCTGGTATATGAAAAACATGTTTTTCAATGGCAAAAATCAATGAATATTGTAAATGCACAAACAGTAATATCTCAACATTGCACGGTGCAATTCTGAAATTTTTAGCTTTTTCCTGTTAATCCTAGCATGATAAAGAAGATTCAAAGAGAGTGAGATGCCAGCTCCTTTCATTCAGTCAGTAGCCTCAAACATTTCTGGTATATGAAAAACATGTTTTTCAATGGCAAAAATCAATGAATATTGTAAATGCACAAACAGTAATATCTCCACATTGCACGGTGCAATTCTGAAATTTTTAGCTTTTTCCTGTTAATCCTAGCATGATAAAGAAGATTCAAAGAGAGTGAGATGCCAGCTCCTTTCATTCAGTCAGTAGCTTCAAACATTTCTGGTATATGAAAAACATGTTTTTCAATGGCAAAAATCAATGAATATTGTAAATGCACAAACAGTAATATCTCCACATTGCAAGGTGCAATTCTGAAATTTTTTGCTTTTTCCTGTTAATCCTAGCATGATAAAGAAGATTCAAAGAGAGTGAGATGCCAGCTCCTTTCATTCAGTCAGTAGCTTCAAACATTTCTGGTATATGAAAAACATGTTTTTCAATGGCAAAAATCAATGAATATTGTAAATGCACAAACAGTAATATCTCCACATTGCAAGGTGCAATTCTGAAATTTTTTGCTTTTTCCTGCTAATCCTAGCATGATAAAGAAGATTCAAAGAGAGTGAGATGCCAGCTCCTTTCATTCAGTCAGTAGCTTCAAACATTTCTGGTATATGAAAAACATGTTTTTCAATGGCAAAAATCAATGAATATTGTAAATGCACAAACAGTAATATCTCCACATTGCACGGTGCAATTCTGAAATTTTTAGCTTTTTCCTGTTAATCCTAGCATGATAAAGAAGATTCAAAGAGAGTGAGATGCCAGCTCCTTTCATTCAGTCAGTAGCTTCAAACATTTCTGGTATATGAAAAACATGTTTTTCAATGGCAAAAATCAATGAATATTGTAAATGCACAAACAGTAATATCTCCACATTGCAAGGTGCAATTCTGAAATTTTTTGCTTTTTCCTGCTAATCCTAGCATGATAAAGAAGATTCAAAGAGAGTGAGATGCCAGCTCCTTTCATTCAGTCAGTAGCTTCAAACATTTCTGGTATATGAAAAACATGTTTTTCAATGGCAAAAATCAATGAATATTGTAAATGCACAAACAGTAATATCTCCACATTGCAAGGTGCAATTCTGAAATTTTTTGCTTTTTCCTGTTAATCCTAGCATGATAAAGAAGATTCAAAGAGTGAGATGCCAGCTCCTTTCATTCAGTCAGTAGCTTCAAACATTTCTGGTATATGAAAAACATGTTTTTCAATGGCAAAAATCAATGAATATTGTAAATGCACAAACAGTAATATCTCCACATTGCAAGGTGCAATTCTGAAATTTTTTGCTTTTTCCTGCTAATCCTAGCATGATAAAGAAGATTCAAAGAGAGTGAGATGCCAGCTCCTTTCATTCAGTCAGTAGCTTCAAACATTTCTGGTATATGAAAAACATGTTTTTCAATGGCAAAAATCAATGAATATTGTAAATGCACAAACAGTAATATCTCCACATTGCACGGTGCAATTCTGAAATTTTTAGCTTTTTCCTGTTAATCCTAGCATGATAAAGAAGATTCAAAGAGAGTGAGATGCCAGCTCCTTTCATTCAGTCAGTAGCTTCAAACATTTCTGGTATATGAAAAACATGTTTTTCAATGGCAAAAATCAATGAATATTGTAAATGCACAAACAGTAATATCTCCACATTGCAAGGTGCAATTCTGAAATTTTTTGCTTTTTCCTGCTAATCCTAGCATGATAAAGAAGATTCAAAGAGAGTGAGATGCCAGCTCCTTTCATTCAGTCAGTAGCTTCAAACATTTCTGGTATATGAAAAACATGTTTTTCAATGGCAAAAATCAATGAATATTGTAAATGCACAAACAGTAATATCTCCACATTGCACGGTGCAATTCTGAAATTTTTAGCTTTTTCCTGTTAATCCTAGCATGATAAAGAAGATTCAAAGAGAGTGAGATGCCAGCTCCTTTCATTCAGTCAGTAGCTTCAAACATTTCTGGTATATGAAAAACATGTTTTTCAATGGCAAAAATCAATGAATATTGTAAATGCACAAACAGTAATATCTCCACATTGCAAGGTGCAATTCTGAAATTTTTTGCTTTTTCCTGTTAATCCTAGCATGATAAAGAAGATTCAAAGAGTGAGATGCCAGCTCCTTTCATTTAGTCAGTAGCTTCAAACATTTCTGGTATATGAAAAACATGTTTTTCAATGGCAAAAATCAATGAATATTGTAAATGCACAAACAGTAATATCTCAACATTGCACGGTGCAATTCTGAAATTTTTAGCTTTTTCCTGTTAATCCTAGCATGATAAAGAAGATTCAAAGAGAGTGAGATGCCAGCTCCTTTCATTCAGTCAGTAGCCTCAAACATTTCTGGTATATGAAAAACATGTTTTTCAATGGCAAAAATCAATGAATATTGTAAATGCACAAACAGTAATATCTCCACATTGCAAGGTGCAATTCTGAAATTTTTTGCTTTTTCCTGTTAATCCTAGCATGATAAAGAAGATTCAAAGAGAGTGAGATGCCAGCTCCTTTCATTCAGTCAGTAGCTTCAAACATTTCTGGTATATGAAAAACATGTTTTTCAATGGCAAAAATCAATGAATATTGTAAATGCACAAACAGTAATATCTCCACATTGCAAGGTGCAATTCTGAAATTTTTTGCTTTTTCCTGCTAATCCTAGCATGATAAAGAAGATTCAAAGAGAGTGAGATGCCAGCTCCTTTCATTCAGTCAGTAGCTTCAAACATTTCTGGTATATGAAAAACATGTTTTTCAATGGCAAAAATCAATGAATATTGTAAATGCACAAACAGTAATATCTCCACATTGCAAGGTGCAATTCTGAAATTTTTTGCTTTTTCCTGCTAATCCTAGCATGATAAAGAAGATTCAAAGAGAGTGAGATGCCAGCTCCTTTCATTCAGTCAGTAGCTTCAAACATTTCTGGTATATGAAAAACATGTTTTTCAATGGCAAAAATCAATGAATATTGTAAATGCACAAACAGTAATATCTCCACATTGCACGGTGCAATTCTGAAATTTTTAGCTTTTTCCTGTTAATCCTAGCATGATAAAGAAGATTCAAAGAGAGTGAGATGCCAGCTCCTTTCATTCAGTCAGTAGCTTCAAACATTTCTGGTATATGAAAAACATGTTTTTCAATGGCAAAAATCAATGAATATTGTAAATGCACAAACAGTAATATCTCCACATTGCAAGGTGCAATTCTGAAATTTTTTGCTTTTTCCTGCTAATCCTAGCATGATAAAGAAGATTCAAAGAGAGTGAGATGCCAGCTCCTTTCATTCAGTCAGTAGCTTCAAACATTTCTGGTATATGAAAAACATGTTTTTCAATGGCAAAAATCAATGAATATTGTAAATGCACAAACAGTAATATCTCCACATTGCACGGTGCAATTCTGAAATTTTTAGCTTTTTCCTGTTAATCCTAGCATGATAAAGAAGATTCAAAGAGAGTGAGATGCCAGCTCCTTTCATTCAGTCAGTAGCTTCAAACATTTCTGGTATATGAAAAACATGTTTTTCAATGGCAAAAATCAATGAATATTGTAAATGCACAAACAGTAATATCTCCACATTGCAAGGTGCAATTCTGAAATTTTTTGCTTTTTCCTGTTAATCCTAGCATGATAAAGAAGATTCAAAGAGTGAGATGCCAGCTCCTTTCATTTAGTCAGTAGCTTCAAACATTTCTGGTATATGAAAAACATGTTTTTCAATGGCAAAAATCAATGAATATTGTAAATGCACAAACAGTAATATCTCAACATTGCACGGTGCAATTCTGAAATTTTTAGCTTTTTCCTGTTAATCCTAGCATGATAAAGAAGATTCAAAGAGAGTGAGATGCCAGCTCCTTTCATTCAGTCAGTAGCCTCAAACATTTCTGGTATATGAAAAACATGTTTTTCAATGGCAAAAATCAATGAATATTGTAAATGCACAAACAGTAATATCTCCACATTGCAAGGTGCAATTCTGAAATTTTTTGCTTTTTCCTGTTAATCCTAGCATGATAAAGAAGATTCAAAGAGAGTGAGATGCCAGCTCCTTTCATTCAGTCAGTAGCTTCAAACATTTCTGGTATATGAAAAACATGTTTTTCAATGGCAAAAATCAATGAATATTGTAAATGCACAAACAGTAATATCTCCACATTGCAAGGTGCAATTCTGAAATTTTTTGCTTTTTCCTGCTAATCCTAGCATGATAAAGAAGATTCAAAGAGAGTGAGATGCCAGCTCCTTTCATTCAGTCAGTAGCTTCAAACATTTCTGGTATATGAAAAACATGTTTTTCAATGGCAAAAATCAATGAATATTGTAAATGCACAAACAGTAATATCTCCACATTGCACGGTGCAATTCTGAAATTTTTAGCTTTTTCCTGTTAATCCTAGCATGATAAAGAAGATTCAAAGAGAGTGAGATGCCAGCTCCTTTCATTCAGTCAGTAGCTTCAAACATTTCTGGTATATGAAAAACATGTTTTTCAATGGCAAAAATCAATGAATATTGTAAATGCACAAACAGTAATATCTCCACATTGCAAGGTGCAATTCTGAAATTTTTTGCTTTTTCCTGCTAATCCTAGCATGATAAAGAAGATTCAAAGAGAGTGAGATGCCAGCTCCTTTCATTCAGTCAGTAGCTTCAAACATTTCTGGTATATGAAAAACATGTTTTTCAATGGCAAAAATCAATGAATATTGTAAATGCACAAACAGTAATATCTCCACATTGCACGGTGCAATTATGAAATTTTTAGCTTTTTCCTGTTAATCCTAGCATGATAAAGAAGATTCAAAGAGAGTGAGATGCCAGCTCCTTTCATTCAGTCAGTAGCTTCAAACATTTCTGGTATATGAAAAACATGTTTTTCAATGGCAAAAATCAATGAATATTGTAAATGCACAAACAGTAATATCTCCACATTGCAAGGTGCAATTCTGAAATTTTTTGCTTTTTCCTGCTAATCCTAGCATGATAAAGAAGATTCAAAGAGAGTGAGATGCCAGCTCCTTTCATTCAGTCAGTAGCTTCAAACATTTCTGGTATATGAAAAACATGTTTTTCAATGGCAAAAATCAATGAATATTGTAAATGCACAAACAGTAATATCTCAACATTGCACGGTGCAATTCTGAAATTTTTAGCTTTTTCCTGTTAATCCTAGCATGATAAAGAAGATTCAAAGAGAGTGAGATGCCAGCTCCTTTCATTCAGTCAGTAGCTTCAAACATTTCTGGTATATGAAAAACATGTTTTTCAATGGCAAAAATCAATGAATATTGTAAATGCACAAACTCTAATATCTCCACATTGCAAGGTGCAATTCTGAAATTTTTTGCTTTTTCCTGTTAATCCTAGCATGATAAAGAAGATTCAAAGAGAGTGAGATGCCAGCTCCTTTCATTCAGTCAGTAGCTTCAAACATTTCTGGTATATGAAAAACATGTTTTTCAATGGCAAAAATCAATGAATATTGTAAATGCACAAACAGTAATATCTCAACATTGCACGGTGCAATTCTGAAATTTTTAGCTTTTTCCTGTTAATCCTAGCATGATAAAGAAGATTCAAAGAGAGTGAGATGCCAGCTCCTTTCATTCAGTCAGTAGCCTCAAACATTTCTGGTATATGAAAAACATGTTTTTCAATGGCAAAAATCAATGAATATTGTAAATGCACAAACAGTAATATCTCCACATTGCAAGGTGCAATTCTGAAATTTTTTGCTTTTTCCTGTTAATCCTAGCATGATAAAGAAGATTCAAAGAGAGTGAGATGCCAGCTCCTTTCATTCAGTCAGTAGCTTCAAACATTTCTGGTATATGAAAAATATGTTTTTCAATGGCAAAAATCAATGAATATTGTAAATGCACAAACAGTAATATCTCCACATTGCAATGTGCAATTCTGAAATTTTTTGCTTTTTCCTGCTAATCCTAGCATGATAAAGAAGATTCAAAGAGAGTGAGATGCCAGCTCCTTTCATTCAGTCAGTAGCTTCAAACATTTCTGGTATATGAAAAACATGTTTTTCAATGGCAAAAATCAATGAATATTGTAAATGCACAAACAGTAATATCTCCACATTGCACGGTGCAATTCTGAAATTTTTAGCTTTTTCCTGTTAATCCTAGCATGATAAAGAAGATTCAAAGAGAGTGAGATGCCAGCTCCTTTCATTCAGTCAGTAGCTTCAAACATTTCTGGTATATGAAAAACATGTTTTTCAATGGCAAAAATCAATGAATATTGTAAATGCACAAACAGTAATATCTCCACATTGCAAGGTGCAATTCTGAAATTTTTTGCTTTTTCCTGCTAATCCTAGCATGATAAAGAAGATTCAAAGAGAGTGAGATGCCAGCTCCTTTCATTCAGTCAGTAGCTTCAAACATTTCTGGTATATGAAAAACATGTTTTTCAATGGCAAAAATCAATGAATATTGTAAATGCACAAACAGTAATATCTCCACATTGCACGGGCAATTCTGAAATTTTTAGCTTTTTCCTGTTAATCCTAGCATGATAAAGAAGATTCAAAGAGAGTGAGATGCCAGCTCCTTTCATTCAGTCAGTAGCTTCAAACATTTCTGGTATATGAAAAACATGTTTTTCAATGGCAAAAATCAATGAATATTGTAAATGCACAAACAGTAATATCTCCACATTGCAAGGTGCAATTCTGAAATTTTTTGCTTTTTCCTGCTAATCCTAGCATGATAAAGAAGATTCAAAGAGAGTGAGATGCCAGCTCCTTTCATTCAGTCAGTAGCTTCAAACATTTCTGGTATATGAAAAACATGTTTTTCAATGGCAAAAATCAATGAATATTGTAAATGCACAAACAGTAATATCTCCACATTGCACGGTGCAATTATGAAATTTTTAGCTTTTTCCTGTTAATCCTAGCATGATAAAGAAGATTCAAAGAGAGTGAGATGCCAGCTCCTTTCATTCAGTCAGTAGCTTCAAACATTTCTGGTATATGAAAAACATGTTTTTCAATGGCAAAAATCAATGAATATTGTAAATGCACAAACAGTAATATCTCCACATTGCAAGGTGCAATTCTGAAATTTTTTGCTTTTTCCTGCTAATCCTAGCATGATAAAGAAGATTCAAAGAGAGTGAGATGCCAGCTCCTTTCATTCAGTCAGTAGCTTCAAACATTTCTGGTATATGAAAAACATGTTTTTCAATGGCAAAAATCAATGAATATTGTAAATGCACAAACAGTAATATCTCAACATTGCACGGTGCAATTCTGAAATTTTTAGCTTTTTCCTGTTAATCCTAGCATGATAAAGAAGATTCAAAGAGAGTGAGATGCCAGCTCCTTTCATTCAGTCAGTAGCTTCAAACATTTCTGGTATATGAAAAACATGATTTTCAATGGCAAAAATCAATGAATATTGTAAATGCACAAACACTAATATCTCCACATTGCAAGGTGCAATTCTGAAATTTTTTGCTTTTTCCTGTTAATCCTAGCATGATAAAGAAGATTCAAAGAGAGTGAGATGCCAGCTCCTTTCATTCAGTCAGTAGCTTCAAACATTTCTGGTATATGAAAAACATGTTTTTCAATGGCAAAAATCAATGAATATTGTAAATGCACAAACAGTAATATCTCCACATTGCAAGGTGCAATTCTGAAATTTTTTGCTTTTTCCTGCTAATCCTAGCATGATAAAGAAGATTCAAAGAGAGTGAGATGCCAGCTCCTTTCAGTCAGTAGCTTCAAACATTTCTGGTATATGAAAAACATGTTTTTCAATGGCAAAAATCAATGAATATTGTAAATGCACAAACAGTAATATCTCCACATTGCACGGTGCAATTCTGAAATTTTTAGCTTTTTCCTGTTAATCCTAGCATGATAAAGAAGATTCAAAGAGAGTGAGATGCCAGCTCCTTTCATTCAGTCAGTAGCTTCAAACATTTCTGGTATATGAAAAACATGTTTTTCAATGGCAAAAATCAATGAATATTGTAAATGCACAAACAGTAATATCTCCACATTGCAAGGTGCAATTCTGAAATTTTTTGCTTTTTCCTGCTAATCCTAGCATGATAAAGAAGATTCAAAGAGAGTGAGATGCCAGCTCCTTTCATTCAGTCAGTAGCTTCAAACATTTCTGGTATATGAAAAACATGTTTTTCAATGGCAAAAATCAATGAATATTGTAAATGCACAAACAGTAATATCTCCACATTGCACGGTGCAATTCTGAAATTTTTAGCTTTTTCCTGTTAATCCTAGCATGATAAAGAAGATTCAAAGAGAGTGAGATGCCAGCTCCTTTCATTCAGTCAGTAGCTTCAAACATTTCTGGTATATGAAAAACATGTTTTTCAATGGCAAAAATCAATGAATATTGTAAATGCACAAACAGTAATATCTCCACATTGCAAGGTGCAATTCTGAAATTTTTTGCTTTTTCCTGCTAATCCTAGCATGATAAAGAAGATTCAAAGAGAGTGAGATGCCAGCTCCTTTCATTCAGTCAGTAGCTTCAAACATTTCTGGTATATGAAAAACATGTTTTTCAATGGCAAAAATCAATGAATATTGTAAATGCACAAACAGTAATATCTCCACATTGCACGGTGCAATTCTGAAATTTTTAGCTTTTTCCTGTTAATCCTAGCATGATAAAGAAGATTCAAAGAGAGTGAGATGCCAGCTCCTTTCATTCAGTCAGTAGCTTCAAACATTTCTGGTATATGAAAAACATGTTTTTCAATGGCAAAAATCAATGAATATTGTAAATGCACAAACAGTAATATCTCCACATTGCAAGGTGCAATTCTGAAATTCTTTGCTTTTTCCTGTTAATCCTAGCATGATAAAGAAGATTCAAAGAGAGTGAGATGCCAGCTCCTTTCATTCAGTCAGTAGCTTCAAACATTTCTGGTATATGAAAAACATGTTTTTCAATGGCAAAAATCAATGAATATTGTAAATGCACAAACAGTAATATCTCCACATTGCAAGGTGCAATTCTGAAATTTTTTGCTTTTTCCTGCTAATCCTAGCATGATAAAGAAGATTCAAAGAGAGTGAGATGCCAGCTCCTTTCATTCAGTCAGTAGCTTCAAACATTTCTGGTATATGAAAAACATGTTTTTCAATGGCAAAAATCAATGAATATTGTAAATGCACAAACAGTAATATCTCCACATTGCACGGTGCAATTCTGAAATTTTTAGCTTTTTCCTGTTAATCCTAGCATGATAAAGAAGATTCAAAGAGAGTGAGATGCCAGCTCCTTTCATTCAGTCAGTAGCTTCAAACATTTCTGGTATATGAAAAACATGTTTTTCAATGGCAAAAATCAATGAATATTGTAAATGCACAAACAGTAATATCTCCACATTGCAAGGTGCAATTCTGAAATTTTTTGCTTTTTCCTGCTAATCCTAGCATGATAAAGAAGATTCAAAGAGAGTGAGATGCCAGCTCCTTTCATTCAGTCAGTAGCTTCAAACATTTCTGGTATATGAAAAACATGTTTTTCAATGGCAAAAATCAATGAATATTGTAAATGCACAAACAGTAATATCTCCACATTGCACGGTGCAATTATGAAATTTTTAGCTTTTTCCTGTTAATCCTAGCATGATAAAGAAGATTCAAAGAGAGTGAGATGCCAGCTCCTTTCATTCAGTCAGTAGCTTCAATCATTTCTGGTATATGAATAACATGATGTTTTTCAATCGCAAAAATCAATGAATATTGTAAATGCACAAACAGTAATTTCTCCGCATTGCAAGGTGCAATTCTGAAATGTTTTGCTTTTTCCTGCTCCTCTTAGCATGATAAAGAAGATTCAAAGAGAGTGAGATGCCAGCTCCTTTCATTCAGTCAGTAGCTTCAATCATTTCTGGACGTTTTTCAATGGCAAAAATCAATGAATATTGTAAATGCACAAACAGTAATTTCTCCGCATTGCAAGGTGCAATTCTGAAATTTTTTGCTTTTTCCTGCTCCTCTTAGCATGACAAAGAAGATTCAAAGAGAGTGAGATGCCAGATCCTTTCCTTCAGTCAGTAGCTTCAATCATTTCTGGTATATGAATAACATGATGTTTTTCAATGGCAAAAATCAATGAATTTTGTAAATGCACAAACAGTAATTTCTCCGCATTGCAAGGCGCAATTCTGAAATTTTTTGCTTTTTCCTGCTCCTCTTAGCATGATAAAGAAGATTCAAAGAGAGTGAGATGCCAGCTCCTTTCATTCAGTCAGTAGCTTCAATCATTTCTGGACATTTTTCAATGGCAAAAATCAATGAATATTGTAAATGCACAAACAGTAATTTCTCCGCATTGCAAGGTGCAATTCTGAAATTTTTTGCTTTTTCCTGCTCCTCTTAGCATGATAAAGAAGATTCAAAGAGAGTGAGATGCCAGCTCCTTTCATTCAGTCAGTAGCTTCAATCATTTCTGGACGTTTTTCAATGGCAAAAATCAATGAATATTGTAAATGCACAAACAGTAATTTCTCCGCATTGCAAGGTGCAATTCTGAAATTTTTTGCTTTTTCCTGCTCCTCTTAGCATGATAAAGAAGATTCAAAGAGAGTGAGATGCCAGCTCCTTTCATTCAGTCAGTAGCTTCAATCATTTCTGGACGTTTTTCAATGGCAAAAATCATTGAATATTGTAAATGCACAAACAGTAATTTCTCCGCATTGCAAGGTGCAATTCTGAAATTTTTTACTTTTTCCTGCTCCTCTTAGCATGATAAAGAAGATTCAAAGAGAGTGAGATGCCAGCTCCTTTCATTCAGTCAGTAGCTTCAATCATTTCTGGTATATGAATAACATGATGTTTTTCAATCGCAAAAATCAATGAATATTGTAAATGCACAAACAGTAATTTCTCCGCATTGCAAGGTGCAATTCTGAAATGTTTTGCTTTTTCCTGCTCCTCTTAGCATGATAAAGAAGATTCAAAGAGAGTGAGATGCCAGCTCCTTTCATTCAGTCAGTAGCTTCAATCATTTCTGGACGTTTTTCAATGGCAAAAATCAATGAATATTGTAAATGCACAAACAGTAATTTCTCCGCATTGCAAGGTGCAATTCTGAAATTTTTTGCTTTTTCCTGCTCCTCTTAGCATGACAAAGAAGATTCAAAGAGAGTGAGATGCCAGATCCTTTTCTTCAGTCAGTAGCTTCAATCATTTCTGGTATATGAATAACATGATGTTTTTCAATGGCAAAAATCAATGAATTTTGTAAATGCACAAACAGTAATTTCTCCGCATTGCAAGGCGCAATTCTGAAATTTTTTGCTTTTTCCTGCTCCTCTTAGCATGATAAAGAAGATTCAAAGAGAGTGAGATGCCAGCTCCTTTCATTCAGTCAGTAGCTTCAATCATTTCTGGACATTTTTCAATGGCAAAAATCAATGAATATTGTAAATGCACAAACAGTAATTTCTCCGCATTGCAAGGTGCAATTCTGAAATTTTTTGCTTTTTCCTGCTCCTCTTAGCATGATAAAGAAGATTCAAAGAGAGTGAGATGCCAGCTCCTTTCATTCAGTCAGTAGCTTCAATCATTTCTGGACGTTTTTCAATGGCAAAAATCAATGAATATTGTAAATGCACAAACAGTAATTTCTCCGCATTGCAAGGTGCAATTCTGAAATTTTTTGCTTTTTCCTGCTCCTCTTAGCATGATAAAGAAGATTCAAAGAGAGTGAGATGCCAGCTCCTTTCATTCAGTCAGTAGCTTCAATCATTTCTGGACGTTTTTCAATGGCAAAAATCAATGAATATTGTAAATGCACAAACTGCAATTTCTCCGCATTGCAAGGTGCAATTCTGAAATTTTTTGCTTTTTCCTGCTCCTCTTAGCATGATAAAGAAGATTCAAAGAGAGTGAGATGCCAGCTCCTTTCATTCAGTCAGTAGCTTCAATCATTTCTGGTATATGAATAACATGATGTTTTTCAATGGCAAAAATCAATGAATATTGTAAATGCACAAACAGTAATTTCTCCGCATTGCAAGGTGCAAATCTGAAATTTTTTGCTTTTTCCTGCTCCTCTTAGCATGATAAAGAAGATTCAAAGAGAGTGAGATGCCAGCTCCTTTCATTCAGTCAGTAGCTTCAATCATTTCTGGACGTTTTTCAATGGCAAAAATCAATGAATATTGTAAATGCACAAACAGTAATTTCTCCGTATTGCAAGGTGCAATTCTGAAATTTTTTGCTTTTTCCTGCTTCTCTTAGCATGATAAAGAAGATTCAAAGAGAGTGAGATGCCAGCTCCTTTCATTCAGTCAGTAGCTTCAATCATTTCTGGACGTTTTTCAATGGCAAAAATCAATGAATATTGTAAATGCACAAGCAGTAATTTCTCCGCATTGCAAGGTGCAATTCTGAAATTTTTTGCTTTTTCCTGCTCCTCTTAGCATGATAAAGAAGATTCAAAGAGACTGAGATGCCAGCTCCTTTCATTCAGTCAGTAGCTTCAATCATTTCTGGACGTTTTTCAATGGCAAAAATCAATGAATATTGTAAATGCACAAACAGTAATTTCTCCGCATTGCAAGGTGCAATTCTGAAATTTTTTGCTTTTTCCTGCTCCTCTTAGCATGATAAAGAAGATTCAAAGAGAGTGAGATGCCAGCTCCTTTCATTCAGTCAGTAGCTTCAATCATTTCTGGTATATGAATAACATGATGTTTTTCAATGGCAAAAATCAATGAATATTGTAAATGCACAAACAGTAATTTCTCCGCATTGCAAGGTGCAATTCTGAAATTTTTTGCTTTTTCCTGCTCCTCTTAGCATGATAAAGAAGATTCAAAGAGAGTGAGATGCCAGCTCCTTTCATTCAGTCAGTAGCTTCAATCATTTCTGGACGTTTTTCAATGGCAAAAATCAATGAATATTGTAAATGCACAAACAGTAATTTCTCCGCATTGCAAGGTGCAATTCTGAAATTTTTTGCTTTTTCCTGCTCCTCTTAGCATGATAAAGAAGATTCAAAGAGAGTGAGATGCCAGCTCCTTTCATTCAGTCAGTAGCTTCAATCATTTCTGGTATATGAATAACATGATGTTTTTCAATGGCAAAAATAATGAATATTGTAAATGCACAAACAGTAATTTCTCCGCATTGCAAGGTGCAATTCTGAAATTTTTTGCTTTTTCCTGCTCCTCTTAGCATGATAAAGAAGATTCAAAGAGAGTGAGATGCCAGCTCCTTTCATTCAGTCAGTAGCTTCAATCATTTCTGGTATATGAATAACATGATGTTTTTCAATGGCAAAAATCAATGAATATTGTAAATGCACAAACAGTAATTTCTCCGCATTGCAAGGTGCAATTCTGAAATTTTTTGCCTTTTCCTGCTCCTCTTAGCATGATAAAGAAGATTCAAAGAGAGTGAGATGCCAGCTCCTTTCATTCAGTCAGTAGCTTCAATCATTTCTGGACGTTTTTCAATGGCAAAAATCAATGAATATTGTAAATGCACAAACAGTAATTTCTCCGCATTGCAAGGTGCAATTCTGAAATTTTTTGCTTTTTCCTGCTCCTCTTAGCATGATAAAGAAGATTCAAAGAGAGTGAGATGCCAGCTCCTTTCATTCAGTCAGTAGCTTCAAACATTTCTGGTATATGAATAACATGATGTTTTTCAATGGCAAAAATCAATGAATATTGTAAATGCACAAACAGTAATTTCTCCGCATTGCAAGGTGCAATTCTGAAATTTTTTGCTTTTTCCTGCTCCTCTTAGCATGATAAAGAAGATTCAAAGAGAGTGAGATGCCAGCTCCTTTCATTCAGTCAGTAGCTTCAATCATTTCTGGACGTTTTTCAATGGCAAAAATCAATGAATATTGTAAATGCACAAACAGTAATTTCTCCGCATTGCAAGGTGCAATTCTGAAATTTTTTGCTTTTTCCTGCTCCTCTTAGCATGATAAAGAAGATTCAAAGAGAGTGAGATGCCAGCTCCTTTCATTCAGTCAGTAGCTTCAATCATTTCTGGACGTTTTTCAATGGCAAAAATCAATGAATATTGTAAATGCACAAACTGCAATTTCTCCGCATTGCAAGGTGCAATTCTGAAATTTTTTGCTTTTTCCTGCTCCTCTTAGCATGATAAAGAAGATTCAAAGAGAGTGAGATGCCAGCTCCTTTCATTCAGTCAGTAGCTTCAATCATTTCTGGTATATGAATAACATGATGTTTTTCAATGGCAAAAATCAATGAATATTGTAAATGCACAAACAGTAATTTCTCCGCATTGCAAGGTGCAATTCTGAAATTTTTTGCTTTTTCCTGCTCCTCTTAGCATGATAAAGAAGATTCAAAGAGAGTGAGATGCCAGCTCCTTTCATTCAGTCAGTAGCTTCAATCATTTCTGGACGTTTTTCAATGGCAAAAATCATTGAATATTGTAAATGCACAAACAGTAATTTCTCCGCATTGCAAGGTGCAATTCTGAAATTTTTTACTTTTTCCTGCTCCTCTTAGCATGATAAAGAAGATTCAAAGAGAGTTAGATGCCAGCTCCTTTCATTCAGTCAGTAGCTTCAATCATTTCTGGTATATGAATAACATGATGTTTTTCAATCGCAAAAATCAATGAATATTGTAAATGCACAAACAGTAATTTCTCCGCATTGCAAGGTGCAATTCTGAAATGTTTTGCTTTTTCCTGCTCCTCTTAGCATGATAAAGAAGATTCAAAGAGAGTGAGATGCCAGCTCCTTTCATTCAGTCAGTAGCTTCAATCATTTCTGGACGTTTTTCAATGGCAAAAATCAATGAATATTGTAAATGCACAAACAGTAATTTCTCCGCATTGCAAGGTGCAATTCTGAAATTTTTTGCTTTTTCCTGCTCCTCTTAGCATGACAAAGAAGATTCAAAGAGAGTGAGATGCCAGATCCTTTCCTTCAGTCAGTAGCTTCAATCATTTCTGGTATATGAATAACATGATGTTTTTCAATGGCAAAAATCAATGAATTTTGTAAATGCACAAACAGTAATTTCTCCGCATTGCAAGGCGCAATTCTGAAATTTTTTGCTTTTTCCTGCTCCTTTTAGCATGATAAAGAAGATTCAAAGAGAGTGAGATGCCAGCTCCTTTCATTCAGTCAGTAGCTTCAATCATTTCTGGACATTTTTCAATGGCAAAAATCAATGAATATTGTAAATGCACAAACAGTAATTTCTCCGCATTGCAAGGTGCAATTCTGAAATTTTTTGCTTTTTCCTGCTCCTCTTAGCATGATAAAGAAGACTCAAAGAGAGTGAGATGCCAGCTCCTTTCATTCAGTCAGTAGCTTCAATCATTTCTGGACGTTTTTCAATGGCAAAAATCAATGAATATTGTAAATGCACAAACAGTAATTTCTCCGCATTGCAAGGTGCAATTCTGAAATTTTTTGCTTTTTCCTGCTCCTCTTAGCATGATAAAGAAGATTCAAAGAGAGTGAGATGCCAGCTCCTTTCATTCAGTCAGTAGCTTCAATCATTTCTGGACGTTTTTCAATGGCAAAAATCATTGAATATTGTAAATGCACAAACAGTAATTTCTCCGCATTGCAAGGTGCAATTCTGAAATTTTTTACTTTTTCCTGCTCCTCTTAGCATGATAAAGAAGATTCAAAGAGAGTGAGATGCCAGCTCCTTTCATTCAGTCAGTAGCTTCAATCATTTCTGGTATATGAATAACATGATGTTTTTCAATCGCAAAAATCAATGAATATTGTAAATGCACAAACAGTAATTTCTCCGCATTGCAAGGTGCAATTCTGAAATGTTTTGCTTTTTCCTGCTCCTCTTAGCATGATAAAGAAGATTCAAAGAGAGTGAGATGCCAGCTCCTTTCATTCAGTCAGTAGCTTCAATCATTTCTGGACGTTTTTCAATGGCAAAAATCAATGAATATTGTAAATGCACAAACAGTAATTTCTCCGCATTGCAAGGTGCAATTCTGAAATTTTTTGCTTTTTCCTGCTCCTCTTAGCATGACAAAGAAGATTCAAAGAGAGTGAGATGCCAGATCCTTTTCTTCAGTCAGTAGCTTCAATCATTTCTGGTATATGAATAACATGATGTTTTTCAATGGCAAAAATCAATGAATTTTGTAAATGCACAAACAGTAATTTCTCCGCATTGCAAGGCGCAATTCTGAAATTTTTTGCTTTTTCCTGCTCCTCTTAGCATGATAAAGAAGATTCAAAGAGAGTGAGATGCCAGCTCCTTTCATTCAGTCAGTAGCTTCAATCATTTCTGGACATTTTTCAATGGCAAAAATCAATGAATATTGTAAATGCACAAACAGTAATTTCTCCGCATTGCAAGGTGCAATTCTGAAATTTTTTGCTTTTTCCTGCTCCTCTTAGCATGATAAAGAAGATTCAAAGAGAGTGAGATGCCAGCTCCTTTCATTCAGTCAGTAGCTTCAAACATTTCTGGTATATGAATAACATGATGTTTTTCAATGGCAAAAATCAATGAATATTGTAAATGCACAAACAGTAATTTCTCCGCATTGCTAGGTGCAAGTCTGAAATTTTTTGCTTTTTCCTGCTCCTCTTAGCATGATAAAGAAGATTCAAAGAGAGTGAGATGCCAGCTACTTTCATTCAGTCAGTAGCTTCAATCATTTCTGGACGTTTTTCAATGGCAAAAATCAATGAATATTGTAAATGCACAAACAGTAATTTCTTCGCATTGCAAGGTGCAATTCTGAAATGTTTTGCTTTTTCCTGCTCCTCTTAGCATGATAAAGAATATTCAAAGAGAGTGAGATGCCAGCTCCTTTCATTCAGTCAGTAGCTTCAATCATTTCTGGTAAATGAATACCATGATGTTTTTCAATGGCAAAAATCAATGAATTTTGTAAATGCACAAACAGTAATTTCTCCGCATTGCAAGGCGCAATTCTGAAATTTTTTGCTTTTTCCTGCTCCTCTTAGCATGATAAAGAAGATTCAAAGAGAGTGAGATGCCAGCTCCTTTCATTCAGTCAGTAGCTTCAATCATTTCTGGACGTTTTTCAATGGCAAAAATCAATGAATATTGTAAATGCACAAACAGTAATTTCTCCGCATTGCAAGGTGCAATTCTGAAATTTTTTGCTTTTTCCTGCTCCTCTTAGCATGATAAAGAAGATTCAAAGAGAGTGAGATGCCAGCTCCTTTCATTCAGTCAGTAGCTTCAATCATTTCTGGATGTTTTTCAATGGCAAAAGTCAATGAATATTGTAAATGCACAAACTGTAATTTCTTCGCATTGCAAGGTGCAATTCTGAAATTTTTTGCTTTTCCTGCTCCTCTTAGCATGATAAAGAAGATTCATAGAGAGTGAGATGCCAGCTCCTTTCATTCAGTCAGTAGCTTCAATCATTTCTGGACGTTTTTCAATGGCAAAAATCAATGAATATTGTAATTGCACAAACAGTAATTTCTCCGCATTGCAAGGTGCAATTCTGAAATTTTTTGCTTTTTCCTGCTCCTCTTAGCATGATAAAGAAGATTCAAAGAGAGTGAGATGCCAGCTCCTTTCATTCAGTCAGTAGCTTCAAACATTTCTGGTATATGAATAACATGATGTTTTTCAATGGCAAAAATCAATGAATATTGTAAATGCACAAACAGTAATTTCTCCGCATTGCAAGGTGCAATTCTGAAATTTTTTGCTTTTTCCTGCTCCTCTTAGCATGATAAAGAAGATTCAAAGAGAGTGAGATGCCAGCTCCTTTCATTCAGTCAGTAGCTTCAATCATTTCTGGACGTTTTTCAATGGCAAAAATCAATGAATATTGTAAATGCACAAACAGTAATTTCTCCGCATTGCAAGGTGCAATTCTGAAATTTTTTGCTTTTTCCTGCTCCTCTTAGCATGATAAAGAAGATTCAAAGAGAGTGAGATGCCAGCTCCTTTCATTCAGTCAGTAGCTTCAAACATTTCTGGTATATGAATAACATGATGTTTTTCAATGGCAAAAATCAATGAATATTGTAAATGCACAAACAGTAATTTCTCCGCATTGCAAGGTGCAAGTCTGAAATTTTTTGCTTTTTCCTGCTCCTCTTAGCATGATAAAGAAGATTCAAAGAGAGTGAGATGCCAGCTACTTTCATTCAGTCAGTAGCTTCAATCATTTCTGGACGTTTTTCAATGGCAAAAATCAATGAATATTGTAAATGCACAAACAGTAATTTCTCCGCATTGCAAGGTGCAATTCTGAAATTTTTTGCTTTTTCCTGCTCCTCTTAGCATGATAAAGAAGTTTCAAAGAGAGTGAGATGCCAGCTCCTTTCATTCAGTCAGTAGCTTCAATCATTTCTGGTAAATGAATAACATGATGTTTTTCAATGGCAAAAATCAATGAATTTTGTAAATGCACAAACACTAATTTCTCCGCATTGCAAGGCGCAATTCTGAAATTTTTTGCTTTTTCCTGCTCCTCTTGCATGATAAAGAAGATTCAAAGAGAGTGAGATGCCAGCTCCTTTCATTCAGTCAGTAGCTTCAATCAGTTCTGAACGTTTTTCAATGGCAAAAATCAATGAATATTGTAAATGCACAAACAGTAATTTCTCCGCATTGCAAGGTGCAATTCTGAAATTTTTTGCTTTTTCCTGCTCCTCTTAGCATGATAAAGAAGATTCAAAGAGAGTGAGATGCCAGCTCCTTTCATTCAGTCAGTAGCTTCAATCATTTCTGGACGTTTTTCAATGGCAAAAATCAATGAATATTGTAAATGCACAAACAGTAATTTCTCCGCATTGCAAGGTGCAATTCTGAAATTTTTTGCTTTTTCCTGCTCCTCTTAGCATGATAAAGAAGATTCAAAGTGAGGTGCCAGCTCCTTTCATTCAGTCAGTAGCTTCAAACATTTCTGGTATATGAATAACATGTTTTTCAATGGCAAAAATCAATGAATATTGTAAATGCACAAACAGTAATTTCTCCGCATTGCAAGGAGCAATTCTGAAATTTTTTGCTTTTTCCTGCTCCTCTTAGCATGATAAAGAAGATTCAAAGAGAGTGAGATGCCAGCTCCTTTCATTCAGTCAGTAGCTTCAATCATTTCTGGACGTTTTTCAATGGCAAAAATCAATGAATATTGTAAATGCACAAACAGTAATTTCTCCGCATTGCAAGGTGCAATTCTGAAATTTTTTGCTTTTTCCTGCTCCTCTTAGCATGATAAAGAAGATTCAAAGAGAGTGAGATGCCAGCTCCTTTCATTCAGTCAGTAGCTTCAATCATTTCTGGACGTTTTTCAATGGCAAAAATCAATGAATATTGTAAATGCACAAACTGTAATTTCTCCGCATTGCAAGGTGCAATTCTGAAATTTTTTGCTTTTTCCTGCTCCTCTTAGCATGATAAAGAAGATTCAAAGAGAGTGAGATGCCAGCTCCTTTCATTCAGTCAGTAGCTTCAAACATTTCTGGTATATGAATAACATGATGTTTTTCAATGGCAAAAATCAATGAATATTGTAAATGCACAAACAGTAATTTCTCCGCATTGCAAGGTGCAATTCTGAAATTTTTTGTTTTTTCCTGCTCCTCTTAGCATGATAAAGAAGATTCAAAGAGAGTGAGATGCCAGCTCCTTTCATTCAGTCAGTAGCTTCAAACATTTCTGGTATATGAATAACATGATGTTTTTCAATGGCAAAAATCAATGAATATTGTAAATGCACAAACAGTAATTTCTCCGCATTGCAAGGTGCAATTCTGAAATTTTTTGCTTTTTCCTGCTCCTCTTAGCATGTTAAAGAAGATTCAAAGAGAGTGAGATGCCAGCTCCTTTCGTTCAGTCAGTAGCCTCAATCATTTCTGGACGTTTTTCAATGGTAAAAATCAATGAATATTGTAAATGCACAAACAGTAATTTCTCCGCATTGCAAGGTGCAATTCTGAAATTTTTTGCTTTTTCCTGCTCCTCTTAGCATGATAAAGAAGATTCAAAGAGAGTGAGATGCCAGCTCCTTTCATTCAGTCAGTAGCTTCAATCATTTCTGGACGTTTTTCAATGGCAAAAATCAATGAATATTGTAAATGCACAAACAGTAATTTCTCCGCATTGCAAGGTGCAATTCTGAAATTTTTTGCTTTTACCTGCTCCTCTTAGCATGATAAAGAAGATTCAAAGAGAGTGAGATGCCAGCTCCTTTCATTCAGTCAGTAGCTTCAATCATTTCTGGACGTTTTTCAATGGCAAAAATCAATGAATATTGTAAATGCACAAACAGTAATTTCTCCGCATTGCAAGTTGCAATTCTGAAATTTTTTGCTTTTTCCTGCTCCACTTAGCATGATAAAGAAGATTCAAAGAGAGTGAGATGCCAGCTCCTTTCATTCAGTCAGTAGCTTCAAACATTTCTGGTATATGAATAACATGATGTTTTTCAATGGCAAAAATCAATGAATATTGTAAATGCACAAACAGTAATTTCTCCGCATTGCAAGGTGCAATTCTGAAATTTTTTGCTTTTTCCTGCTCCTCTTAGCATGATAAAGAAGATTCAAAGAGAGTGAGATGCCAGCTCCTTTCGTTCAGTCAGTAGCTTCAATCATTTCTGGACGTTTTTCAATGGCAAAAATCATTGAATATTATAAATGCACAAACAGTAATTTCTCCGCATTGCATAGTGCAATTCTGAAATTTTTTACTTTTTCCTGCTCCTCTTAGCATGATAAAGAAGATTCAAAGAGAGTGAGATGCCAGCTCCTTTCATTCAGTCAGTAGCTTCAATCATTTCTGGTATATGAATAACATGATGTTTTTCAATGGCAAAAATCAATGAATATTGTAAATGCACAAACAGTAATTTCTCCGCATTGCAAGGTGCAATTCTGAAATTTTTTGCCTTTTCCTGCTCCTCTTAGCATGATAAAGAAGATTCAAAGAGAGTGAGATGCCAGCTCCTTTCATTCAGTCAGTAGCTTCAATAATTTCTGGACGTTTTTCAATGGCAAAAATCAATGAATATTGTAAATGCACAAACAGTAATTTCTCCGCATTGCAAGGTGCAATTCTGAAATTTTTTGCTTTTTCCTGCTCCTCTTAGCATGATAAACATGATTCAAAGAGAGTGAGATGCCAGCTCCTTTCATTCAGTCAGTAGCTTCAATCATTTCTGGACGTTTTTCAATGGCAAAAATCAATGAATATTGTAAATGCACAAACAGTAATTTCTCCGCATTGCAAGGTGCAATTATGAAATTTTTTGCTTTTTCCTGCTCCTCTTAGCATGATAAAGAAGATTCAAAGAGAGTGAGATGCCAGCTCCTTTCATTCAGTCAGTAGCTTCAAACATTTCTGGTATATGAATAACATGATGTTTTTCAATGGCAAAAATCAATGAATATTGTAAATGCACAAACAGTAATTTCTCCGCATTGCAAGGTGCAATTCTGAAATTTTTTGCTTTTTCCTGCTCCTCTTAGCATGATAAAGAAGATTCAAAGAGAGTGAGATGCCAGCTCCTTTCATTCAGTCAGTAGCTTCAATCATTTCTGAACGTTTTTCAATGGCAAAAATCAATGAATATTGTAAATGCACAAACAGTAATTTCTCCGCATTGCAAGGTGCAATTCTGAAATTTTTTGCTTTTTCCTGCTCCTCTTAGCATGATAAAGAAGATTCAAAGAGAGTGAGATGCCAGCTCCTTTCATTCAGTCAGTAGCTTCAATCATTTCTGGACGTTTTTCAATGGCAAAAATCAATGAATATTGTAAATGCACAAACAGTAATTTCTCCGCATTGCAAGGTGCAATTCTGAAATTTTTTGCTTTTTCCTGCTCCTCTTAGCATGATAAAGAAGATTCAAAGAGAGTGAGGTGCCAGCTCCTTTCATTCAGTCAGTAGCTTCAAACATTTCTGGTATATGAATAACATGTTTTTCAATGGCAAAAATCAATGAATATTGTAAATGCACAAACAGTAATTTCTCCGCATTGCAAGGAGCAATTCTGAAATTTTTTGCTTTTTCCTGCTCCTCTTAGCATGATAAAGAAGATTCAAAGAGAGTGAGATGCCAGCTCCTTTCATTCAGTCAGTAGCTTCAATCATTTCTGGACGTTTTTCAATGGCAAAAATCAATGAATATTGTAAATGCACAAACAGTAATTTCTCCGCATTGCAAGGTGCAATTCTGAAATTTTTTGCTTTTTCCTGCTCCTCTTAGCATGATAAAGAAGATTCAAAGAGAGTGAGATGCCAGCTCCTTTCATTCAGTCAGTAGCTTCAATCATTTCTGGACGTTTTTCAATGGCAAAAATCAATGAATATTGTAAATGCACAAACTGTAATTTCTCCGCATTGCAAGGTGCAATTCTGAAATTTTTTGCTTTTTCCTGCTCCTCTTAGCATGATAAAGAAGATTCAAAGAGAGTGAGATGCCAGCTCCTTTCATTCAGTCAGTAGCTTCAAACATTTCTGGTATATGAATAACATGATGTTTTTCAATGGCAAAAATCAATGAATATTGTAAATGCACAAACAGTAATTTCTCCGCATTGCAAGGTGCAATTCTGAAATTTTTTGTTTTTTCCTGCTCCTCTTAGCATGATAAAGAAGATTCAAAGAGAGTGAGATGCCAGCTCCTTTCATTCAGTCAGTAGCTTCAAACATTTCTGGTATATGAATAACATGATGTTTTTCAATGGCAAAAATCAATGAATATTGTAAATGCACAAACAGTAATTTCTCCGCATTGCAAGGTGCAATTCTGAAATTTTTTGCTTTTTCCTGCTCCTCTTAGCATGTTAAAGAAGATTCAAAGAGAGTGAGATGCCAGCTCCTTTCGTTCAGTCAGTAGCCTCAATCATTTCTGGACGTTTTTCAATGGTAAAAATCAATGAATATTGTAAATGCACAAACAGTAATTTCTCCGCATTGCAAGGTGCAATTCTGAAATTTTTTGCTTTTTCCTGCTCCTCTTAGCATGATAAAGAAGATTCAAAGAGAGTGAGATGCCAGCTCCTTTCATTCAGTCAGTAGCTTCAAACATTTCTGGTATATGAATAACATGATGTTTTTCAATGGCAAAAATCAATGAATATTGTAAATGCACAAACAGTAATTTCTCCGCATTGCAAGGTGCAATTCTGAAATTTTTTGCTTTTTCCTGCTCCTCTTAGCATGATAAAGAATATTCAAAGAGAGTGAGATGCCAGCTCCTTTCATTCAGTCAGTAGCTTCAAACATTTCTGGTATATGAAAAACATGTTTTTCAATGGCAAAAATCAATGAATATTGTAAATGCACAAACAGTAATATCTCCACATTGCAAGGTGCAATTCTGAAATTTTTTGCTTTTTCCTGCTAATCCTAGCATGATAAAGAAGATTCAAAGAGAGTGAGATGCCAGCTCCTTTCATTCAGTCAGTAGCTTCAAACATTTCTGGTATATGAAAAACATGTTTTTCAATGGCAAAAATCAATGAATATTGTAAATGCACAAACAGTAATATCTCCACATTGCACGGTGCAATTCTGAAATTTTTAGCTTTTTCCTGTTAATCCTAGCATGATAAAGAAGATTCAAAGAGAGTGAGATGCCAGCTCCTTTCATTCAGTCAGTAGCTTCAAACATTTCTGGTATATGAAAAACATGTTTTTCAATGGCAAAAATCAATGAATATTGTAAATGCACAAACAGTAATATCTCCACATTGCAAGGTGCAATTCTGAAATTTTTTGCTTTTTCCTGCTAATCCTAGCATGATAAAGAAGATTCAAAGAGAGTGAGATGCCAGCTCCTTTCATTCAGTCAGTAGCTTCAAACATTTCTGGTATATGAAAAACATGTTTTTCAATGGCAAAAATCAATGAATATTGTAAATGCACAAACAGTAATATCTCCACATTGCACGGTGCAATTCTGAAATTTTTAGCTTTTTCCTGTTAATCCTAGCATGATAAAGAAGATTCAAAGAGAGTGAGATGCCAGCTCCTTTCATTCAGTCAGTAGCTTCAAACATTTCTGGTATATGAAAAACATGTTTTTCAATGGCAAAAATCAATGAATATTGTAAATGCACAAACAGTAATATCTCCACATTGCAAGGTGCAATTCTGAAATTTTTTGCTTTTTCCTGCTAATCCTAGCATGATAAAGAAGATTCAAAGAGAGTGAGATGCCAGCTCCTTTCATTCAGTCAGTAGCTTCAAACATTTCTGGTATATGAAAAACATGTTTTTCAATGGCAAAAATCAATGAATATTGTAAATGCACAAACAGTAATATCTCCACATTGCACGGTGCAATTATGAAATTTTTAGCTTTTTCCTGTTAATCCTAGCATGATAAAGAAGATTCAAAGAGAGTGAGATGCCAGCTCCTTTCATTCAGTCAGTAGCTTCAAACATTTCTGGTATATGAAAAACATGTTTTTCAATGGCAAAAATCAATGAATATTGTAAATGCACAAACAGTAATATCTCCACATTGCAAGGTGCAATTCTGAAATTTTTTGCTTTTTCCTGCTAATCCTAGCATGATAAAGAAGATTCAAAGAGAGTGAGATGCCAGCTCCTTTCATTCAGTCAGTAGCTTCAAACATTTCTGGTATATGAAAAACATGTTTTTCAATGGCAAAAATCAATGAATATTGTAAATGCACAAACAGTAATATCTCAACATTGCACGGTGCAATTCTGAAATTTTTAGCTTTTTCCTGTTAATCCTAGCATGATAAAGAAGATTCAAAGAGAGTGAGATGCCAGCTCCTTTCATTCAGTCAGTAGCTTCAAACATTTCTGGTATATGAAAAACATGTTTTTCAATGGCAAAAATCAATGAATATTGTAAATGCACAAACACTAATATCTCCACATTGCAAGGTGCAATTCTGAAATTTTTTGCTTTTTCCTGTTAATCCTAGCATGATAAAGAAGATTCAAAGAGAGTGAGATGCCAGCTCCTTTCATTCAGTCAGTAGCTTCAAACATTTCTGGTATATGAAAAACATGTTTTTCAATGGCAAAAATCAATGAATATTGTAAATGCACAAACAGTAATATCTCCACATTGCAAGGTGCAATTCTGAAATTTTTTGCTTTTTCCTGCTAATCCTAGCATGATAAAGAAGATTCAAAGAGAGTGAGATGCCAGCTCCTTTCAGTCAGTAGCTTCAAACATTTCTGGTATATGAAAAACATGTTTTTCAATGGCAAAAATCAATGAATATTGTAAATGCACAAACAGTAATATCTCCACATTGCACGGTGCAATTCTGAAATTTTTAGCTTTTTCCTGTTAATCCTAGCATGATAAAGAAGATTCAAAGAGAGTGAGATGCCAGCTCCTTTCATTCAGTCAGTAGCTTCAAACATTTCTGGTATATGAAAAACATGTTTTTCAATGGCAAAAATCAATGAATATTGTAAATGCACAAACAGTAATATCTCCACATTGCAAGGTGCAATTCTGAAATTTTTTGCTTTTTCCTGCTAATCCTAGCATGATAAAGAAGATTCAAAGAGAGTGAGATGCCAGCTCCTTTCATTCAGTCAGTAGCTTCAAACATTTCTGGTATATGAAAAACATGTTTTTCAATGGCAAAAATCAATGAATATTGTAAATGCACAAACAGTAATATCTCCACATTGCACGGTGCAATTCTGAAATTTTTAGCTTTTTCCTGTTAATCCTAGCATGATAAAGAAGATTCAAAGAGAGTGAGATGCCAGCTCCTTTCATTCAGTCAGTAGCTTCAAACATTTCTGGTATATGAAAAACATGTTTTTCAATGGCAAAAATCAATGAATATTGTAAATGCACAAACAGTAATATCTCCACATTGCAAGGTGCAATTCTGAAATTCTTTGCTTTTTCCTGTTAATCCTAGCATGATAAAGAAGATTCAAAGAGAGTGAGATGCCAGCTCCTTTCATTCAGTCAGTAGCTTCAAACATTTCTGGTATATGAAAAACATGTTTTTCAATGGCAAAAATCAATGAATATTGTAAATGCACAAACAGTAATATCTCCACATTGCAAGGTGCAATTCTGAAATTTTTTGCTTTTTCCTGCTAATCCTAGCATGATAAAGAAGATTCAAAGAGAGTGAGATGCCAGCTCCTTTCATTCAGTCAGTAGCTTCAAACATTTCTGGTATATGAAAAACATGTTTTTCAATGGCAAAAATCAATGAATATTGTAAATGCACAAACAGTAATATCTCCACATTGCACGGTGCAATTCTGAAATTTTTAGCTTTTTCCTGTTAATCCTAGCATGATAAAGAAGATTCAAAGAGAGTGAGATGCCAGCTCCTTTCATTCAGTCAGTAGCTTCAAACATTTCTGGTATATGAAAAACATGTTTTTCAATGGCAAAAATCAATGAATATTGTAAATGCACAAACAGTAATATCTCCACATTGCAAGGTGCAATTCTGAAATTTTTTGCTTTTTCCTGCTAATCCTAGCATGATAAAGAAGATTCAAAGAGAGTGAGATGCCAGCTCCTTTCATTCAGTCAGTAGCTTCAAACATTTCTGGTATATGAAAAACATGTTTTTCAATGGCAAAAATCAATGAATATTGTAAATGCACAAACAGTAATATCTCCACATTGCACGGTGCAATTATGAAATTTTTAGCTTTTTCCTGTTAATCCTAGCATGATAAAGAAGATTCAAAGAGAGTGAGATGCCAGCTCCTTTCATTCAGTCAGTAGCTTCAATCATTTCTGGTATATGAATAACATGATGTTTTTCAATCGCAAAAATCAATGAATATTGTAAATGCACAAACAGTAATTTCTCCGCATTGCAAGGTGCAATTCTGAAATGTTTTGCTTTTTCCTGCTCCTCTTAGCATGATAAAGAAGATTCAAAGAGAGTGAGATGCCAGCTCCTTTCATTCAGTCAGTAGCTTCAATCATTTCTGGACGTTTTTCAATGGCAAAAATCAATGAATATTGTAAATGCACAAACAGTAATTTCTCCGCATTGCAAGGTGCAATTCTGAAATTTTTTGCTTTTTCCTGCTCCTCTTAGCATGACAAAGAAGATTCAAAGAGAGTGAGATGCCAGATCCTTTCCTTCAGTCAGTAGCTTCAATCATTTCTGGTATATGAATAACATGATGTTTTTCAATGGCAAAAATCAATGAATTTTGTAAATGCACAAACAGTAATTTCTCCGCATTGCAAGGCGCAATTCTGAAATTTTTTGCTTTTTCCTGCTCCTCTTAGCATGATAAAGAAGATTCAAAGAGAGTGAGATGCCAGCTCCTTTCATTCAGTCAGTAGCTTCAATCATTTCTGGACATTTTTCAATGGCAAAAATCAATGAATATTGTAAATGCACAAACAGTAATTTCTCCGCATTGCAAGGTGCAATTCTGAAATTTTTTGCTTTTTCCTGCTCCTCTTAGCATGATAAAGAAGATTCAAAGAGAGTGAGATGCCAGCTCCTTTCATTCAGTCAGTAGCTTCAATCATTTCTGGACGTTTTTCAATGGCAAAAATCAATGAATATTGTAAATGCACAAACAGTAATTTCTCCGCATTGCAAGGTGCAATTCTGAAATTTTTTGCTTTTTCCTGCTCCTCTTAGCATGATAAAGAAGATTCAAAGAGAGTGAGATGCCAGCTCCTTTCATTCAGTCAGTAGCTTCAAACATTTCTGGTATATGAAAAACATGTTTTTCAATGGCAAAAATCAATGAATATTGTAAATGCACAAACAGTAATATCTCCACATTGCAAGGTGCAATTCTGAAATTTTTTGCTTTTTCCTGCTAATCCTAGCATGATAAAGAAGATTCAAAGAGAGTGAGATGCCAGCTCCTTTCATTCAGTCAGTAGCTTCAAACATTTCTGGTATATGAAAAACATGTTTTTCAATGGCAAAAATCAATGAATATTGTAAATGCACAAACAGTAATATCTCCACATTGCACGGTGCAATTCTGAAATTTTTAGCTTTTTCCTGTTAATCCTAGCATGATAAAGAAGATTCAAAGAGAGTGAGATGCCAGCTCCTTTCATTCAGTCAGTAGCTTCAAACATTTCTGGTATATGAAAAACATGTTTTTCAATGGCAAAAATCAATGAATATTGTAAATGCACAAACAGTAATATCTCCACATTGCAAGGTGCAATTCTGAAATTTTTTGCTTTTTCCTGCTAATCCTAGCATGATAAAGAAGATTCAAAGAGAGTGAGATGCCAGCTCCTTTCATTCAGTCAGTAGCTTCAAACATTTCTGGTATATGAAAAACATGTTTTTCAATGGCAAAAATCAATGAATATTGTAAATGCACAAACAGTAATATCTCCACATTGCACGGTGCAATTCTGAAATTTTTAGCTTTTTCCTGTTAATCCTAGCATGATAAAGAAGATTCAAAGAGAGTGAGATGCCAGCTCCTTTCATTCAGTCAGTAGCTTCAAACATTTCTGGTATATGAAAAACATGTTTTTCAATGGCAAAAATCAATGAATATTGTAAATGCACAAACAGTAATATCTCCACATTGCAAGGTGCAATTCTGAAATTTTTTGCTTTTTCCTGCTAATCCTAGCATGATAAAGAAGATTCAAAGAGAGTGAGATGCCAGCTCCTTTCATTCAGTCAGTAGCTTCAAACATTTCTGGTATATGAAAAACATGTTTTTCAATGGCAAAAATCAATGAATATTGTAAATGCACAAACAGTAATATCTCCACATTGCACGGTGCAATTATGAAATTTTTAGCTTTTTCCTGTTAATCCTAGCATGATAAAGAAGATTCAAAGAGAGTGAGATGCCAGCTCCTTTCATTCAGTCAGTAGCTTCAAACATTTCTGGTATATGAAAAACATGTTTTTCAATGGCAAAAATCAATGAATATTGTAAATGCACAAACAGTAATATCTCCACATTGCAAGGTGCAATTCTGAAATTTTTTGCTTTTTCCTGCTAATCCTAGCATGATAAAGAAGATTCAAAGAGAGTGAGATGCCAGCTCCTTTCATTCAGTCAGTAGCTTCAAACATTTCTGGTATATGAAAAACATGTTTTTCAATGGCAAAAATCAATGAATATTGTAAATGCACAAACAGTAATATCTCAACATTGCACGGTGCAATTCTGAAATTTTTAGCTTTTTCCTGTTAATCCTAGCATGATAAAGAAGATTCAAAGAGAGTGAGATGCCAGCTCCTTTCATTCAGTCAGTAGCTTCAAACATTTCTGGTATATGAAAAACATGTTTTTCAATGGCAAAAATCAATGAATATTGTAAATGCACAAACACTAATATCTCCACATTGCAAGGTGCAATTCTGAAATTTTTTGCTTTTTCCTGTTAATCCTAGCATGATAAAGAAGATTCAAAGAGAGTGAGATGCCAGCTCCTTTCATTCAGTCAGTAGCTTCAAACATTTCTGGTATATGAAAAACATGTTTTTCAATGGCAAAAATCAATGAATATTGTAAATGCACAAACAGTAATATCTCCACATTGCAAGGTGCAATTCTGAAATTTTTTGCTTTTTCCTGCTAATCCTAGCATGATAAAGAAGATTCAAAGAGAGTGAGATGCCAGCTCCTTTCAGTCAGTAGCTTCAAACATTTCTGGTATATGAAAAACATGTTTTTCAATGGCAAAAATCAATGAATATTGTAAATGCACAAACAGTAATATCTCCACATTGCACGGTGCAATTCTGAAATTTTTAGCTTTTTCCTGTTAATCCTAGCATGATAAAGAAGATTCAAAGAGAGTGAGATGCCAGCTCCTTTCATTCAGTCAGTAGCTTCAAACATTTCTGGTATATGAAAAACATGTTTTTCAATGGCAAAAATCAATGAATATTGTAAATGCACAAACAGTAATATCTCCACATTGCAAGGTGCAATTCTGAAATTTTTTGCTTTTTCCTGCTAATCCTAGCATGATAAAGAAGATTCAAAGAGAGTGAGATGCCAGCTCCTTTCATTCAGTCAGTAGCTTCAAACATTTCTGGTATATGAAAAACATGTTTTTCAATGGCAAAAATCAATGAATATTGTAAATGCACAAACAGTAATATCTCCACATTGCACGGTGCAATTCTGAAATTTTTAGCTTTTTCCTGTTAATCCTAGCATGATAAAGAAGATTCAAAGAGAGTGAGATGCCAGCTCCTTTCATTCAGTCAGTAGCTTCAAACATTTCTGGTATATGAAAAACATGTTTTTCAATGGCAAAAATCAATGAATATTGTAAATGCACAAACAGTAATATCTCCACATTGCAAGGTGCAATTCTGAAATTCTTTGCTTTTTCCTGTTAATCCTAGCATGATAAAGAAGATTCAAAGAGAGTGAGATGCCAGCTCCTTTCATTCAGTCAGTAGCTTCAAACATTTCTGGTATATGAAAAACATGTTTTTCAATGGCAAAAATCAATGAATATTGTAAATGCACAAACAGTAATATCTCCACATTGCAAGGTGCAATTCTGAAATTTTTTGCTTTTTCCTGCTAATCCTAGCATGATAAAGAAGATTCAAAGAGAGTGAGATGCCAGCTCCTTTCATTCAGTCAGTAGCTTCAAACATTTCTGGTATATGAAAAACATGTTTTTCAATGGCAAAAATCAATGAATATTGTAAATGCACAAACAGTAATATCTCCACATTGCACGGTGCAATTCTGAAATTTTTAGCTTTTTCCTGTTAATCCTAGCATGATAAAGAAGATTCAAAGAGAGTGAGATGCCAGCTCCTTTCATTCAGTCAGTAGCTTCAAACATTTCTGGTATATGAAAAACATGTTTTTCAATGGCAAAAATCAATGAATATTGTAAATGCACAAACAGTAATATCTCCACATTGCAAGGTGCAATTCTGAAATTTTTTGCTTTTTCCTGCTAATCCTAGCATGATAAAGAAGATTCAAAGAGAGTGAGATGCCAGCTCCTTTCATTCAGTCAGTAGCTTCAAACATTTCTGGTATATGAAAAACATGTTTTTCAATGGCAAAAATCAATGAATATTGTAAATGCACAAACAGTAATATCTCCACATTGCACGGTGCAATTATGAAATTTTTAGCTTTTTCCTGTTAATCCTAGCATGATAAAGAAGATTCAAAGAGAGTGAGATGCCAGCTCCTTTCATTCAGTCAGTAGCTTCAATCATTTCTGGTATATGAATAACATGATGTTTTTCAATCGCAAAAATCAATGAATATTGTAAATGCACAAACAGTAATTTCTCCGCATTGCAAGGTGCAATTCTGAAATGTTTTGCTTTTTCCTGCTCCTCTTAGCATGATAAAGAAGATTCAAAGAGAGTGAGATGCCAGCTCCTTTCATTCAGTCAGTAGCTTCAATCATTTCTGGACGTTTTTCAATGGCAAAAATCAATGAATATTGTAAATGCACAAACAGTAATTTCTCCGCATTGCAAGGTGCAATTCTGAAATTTTTTGCTTTTTCCTGCTCCTCTTAGCATGACAAAGAAGATTCAAAGAGAGTGAGATGCCAGATCCTTTCCTTCAGTCAGTAGCTTCAATCATTTCTGGTATATGAATAACATGATGTTTTTCAATGGCAAAAATCAATGAATTTTGTAAATGCACAAACAGTAATTTCTCCGCATTGCAAGGCGCAATTCTGAAATTTTTTGCTTTTTCCTGCTCCTCTTAGCATGATAAAGAAGATTCAAAGAGAGTGAGATGCCAGCTCCTTTCATTCAGTCAGTAGCTTCAATCATTTCTGGACATTTTTCAATGGCAAAAATCAATGAATATTGTAAATGCACAAACAGTAATTTCTCCGCATTGCAAGGTGCAATTCTGAAATTTTTTGCTTTTTCCTGCTCCTCTTAGCATGATAAAGAAGATTCAAAGAGAGTGAGATGCCAGCTCCTTTCATTCAGTCAGTAGCTTCAATCATTTCTGGACGTTTTTCAATGGCAAAAATCAATGAATATTGTAAATGCACAAACAGTAATTTCTCCGCATTGCAAGGTGCAATTCTGAAATTTTTTGCTTTTTCCTGCTCCTCTTAGCATGATAAAGAAGATTCAAAGAGAGTGAGATGCCAGCTCCTTTCATTCAGTCAGTAGCTTCAATCATTTCTGGACGTTTTTCAATGGCAAAAATCATTGAATATTGTAAATGCACAAACAGTAATTTCTCCGCATTGCAAGGTGCAATTCTGAAATTTTTTACTTTTTCCTGCTCCTCTTAGCATGATAAAGAAGATTCAAAGAGAGTGAGATGCCAGCTCCTTTCATTCAGTCAGTAGCTTCAATCATTTCTGGTATATGAATAACATGATGTTTTTCAATCGCAAAAATCAATGAATATTGTAAATGCACAAACAGTAATTTCTCCGCATTGCAAGGTGCAATTCTGAAATGTTTTGCTTTTTCCTGCTCCTCTTAGCATGATAAAGAAGATTCAAAGAGAGTGAGATGCCAGCTCCTTTCATTCAGTCAGTAGCTTCAATCATTTCTGGACGTTTTTCAATGGCAAAAATCAATGAATATTGTAAATGCACAAACAGTAATTTCTCCGCATTGCAAGGTGCAATTCTGAAATTTTTTGCTTTTTCCTGCTCCTCTTAGCATGACAAAGAAGATTCAAAGAGAGTGAGATGCCAGATCCTTTTCTTCAGTCAGTAGCTTCAATCATTTCTGGTATATGAATAACATGATGTTTTTCAATGGCAAAAATCAATGAATTTTGTAAATGCACAAACAGTAATTTCTCCGCATTGCAAGGCGCAATTCTGAAATTTTTTGCTTTTTCCTGCTCCTCTTAGCATGATAAAGAAGATTCAAAGAGAGTGAGATGCCAGCTCCTTTCATTCAGTCAGTAGCTTCAATCATTTCTGGACATTTTTCAATGGCAAAAATCAATGAATATTGTAAATGCACAAACAGTAATTTCTCCGCATTGCAAGGTGCAATTCTGAAATTTTTTGCTTTTTCCTGCTCCTCTTAGCATGATAAAGAAGATTCAAAGAGAGTGAGATGCCAGCTCCTTTCATTCAGTCAGTAGCTTCAATCATTTCTGGACGTTTTTCAATGGCAAAAATCAATGAATATTGTAAATGCACAAACAGTAATTTCTCCGCATTGCAAGGTGCAATTCTGAAATTTTTTGCTTTTTCCTGCTCCTCTTAGCATGATAAAGAAGATTCAAAGAGAGTGAGATGCCAGCTCCTTTCATTCAGTCAGTAGCTTCAATCATTTCTGGACGTTTTTCAATGGCAAAAATCAATGAATATAGTAAATGCACAAACTGCAATTTCTCCGCATTGCAAGGTGCAATTCTGAAATTTTTTGCTTTTTCCTGCTCCTCTTAGCATGATAAAGAAGATTCAAAGAGAGTGAGATGCCAGCTCCTTTCATTCAGTCAGTAGCTTCAATCATTTCTGGTATATGAATAACATGATGTTTTTCAATGGCAAAAATCAATGAATATTGTAAATGCACAAACAGTAATTTCTCCGCATTGCAAGGTGCAATTCTGAAATTTTTTGCTTTTTCCTGCTCCTCTTAGCATGATAAAGAAGATTCAAAGAGAGTGAGATGCCAGCTCCTTTCATTCAGTCAGTAGCTTCAATCATTTCTGGACGTTTTTCAATGGCAAAAATCAATGAATATTGTAAATGCACAAACAGTAATTTCTCCGTATTGCAAGGTGCAATTCTGAAATTTTTTGCTTTTTCCTGCTTCTCTTAGCATGATAAAGAAGATTCAAAGAGAGTGAGATGCCAGCTCCTTTCATTCAGTCAGTAGCTTCAATCATTTCTGGACGTTTTTCAATGGCAAAAATCAATGAATATTGTAAATGCACAAGCAGTAATTTCTCCGCATTGCAAGGTGCAATTCTGAAATTTTTTGCTTTTTCCTGCTCCTCTTAGCATGATAAAGAAGATTCAAAGAGACTGAGATGCCAGCTCCTTTCATTCAGTCAGTAGCTTCAATCATTTCTGGACGTTTTTCAATGGCAAAAATCAATGAATATTGTAAATGCACAAACAGTAATTTCTCCGCATTGCAAGGTGCAATTCTGAAATTTTTTACTTTTTCCTGCTCCTCTTAGCATGAAAAAGAAGATTGAAAGAGAGTGAGATGCCAGCTCCTTTCATTCAGTCAGTAGCTTCAATCATTTCTGGTATATGAATAACATGATGTTTTTCAATGGCAAAAATCAATGAATATTGTAAATGCACAAACAGTAATTTCTCCGCATTGCAAGGTGCAATTCTGAATTTTTTTGCTTTTTCCTGCTCCTCTTAGCATGATAAAGAAGATTCAAAGAGAGTGAGATGCCAGCTCCTTTCATTCAGTCAGTAGCTTCAATCATTTCTGGACGTTTTTCAATGGCAAAAATCAATGAATATTGTAAATGCACAAACAGTAATTTCTCCGCATTGCAAGGTGCAATTCTGAAATTTTTTGCTTTTTCCTGCTCCTCTTAGCATGATAAAGAAGATTCAAAGAGAGTGAGATGCCAGCTCCTTTCATTCAGTCAGTAGCTTCAATCATTTCTGGTATATGAATAACATGATGTTTTTCAATGGCAAAAATCAATGAATATTGTAAATGCACAAACAGTAATTTCTCCGCATTGCAAGGTGCAATTCTGAAATTTTTTGCTTTTTCCTGCTCCTCTTAGCATGATAAAGAAGATTCAAAGAGAGTGAGATGCCAGCTCCTTTCATTCAGTCAGTAGCTTCAATCATTTCTGGACGTTTTTCAATGGCAAAAATCAATGAATATTGTAAATGCACAAACAGTAATTTCTCCGCATTGCAAGGTGCAATTCTGAAATTTTTTGCTTTTTCCTGCTCCTCTTAGCATGATAAAGAAGATTCAAAGAGAGTGAGATGCCAGCTCCTTTCATTCAGTCAGTAGCTTCAATCATTTCTGGTATATGAATAACATGATGTTTTTCAATGGCAAAAATAATGAATATTGTAAATGCACAAACAGTAATTTCTCCGCATTGCAAGGTGCAATTCTGAAATTTTTTGCTTTTTCCTGCTCCTCTTAGCATGATAAAGAAGATTCAAAGAGAGTGAGATGCCAGCTCCTTTCATTCAGTCAGTAGCTTCAATCATTTCTGGTATATGAATAACATGATGTTTTTCAATGGCAAAAATCAATGAATATTGTAAATGCACAAACAGTAATTTCTCCGCATTGCAAGGTGCAATTCTGAAATTTTTTGCCTTTTCCTGCTCCTCTTAGCATGATAAAGAAGATTCAAAGAGAGTGAGATGCCAGCTCCTTTCATTCAGTCAGTAGCTTCAATCATTTCTGGACGTTTTTCAATGGCAAAAATCAATGAATATTGTAAATGCACAAACAGTAATTTCTCCGCATTGCAAGGTGCAATTCTGAAATTTTTTGCTTTTTCCTGCTCCTCTTAGCATGATAAAGAAGATTCAAAGAGAGTGAGATGCCAGCTCCTTTCATTCAGTCAGTAGCTTCAAACATTTCTGGTATATGAATAACATGATGTTTTTCAATGGCAAAAATCAATGAATATTGTAAATGCACAAACAGTAATTTCTCCGCATTGCAAGGTGCAATTCTGAAATTTTTTGCTTTTTCCTGCTCCTCTTAGCATGATAAAGAAGATTCAAAGAGAGTGAGATGCCAGCTCCTTTCATTCAGTCAGTAGCTTCAATCATTTCTGGACGTTTTTCAATGGCAAAAATCAATGAATATTGTAAATGCACAAACAGTAATTTCTCCGCATTGCAAGGTGCAATTCTGAAATTTTTTGCTTTTTCCTGCTCCTCTTAGCATGATAAAGAAGATTCAAAGAGAGTGAGATGCCAGCTCCTTTCATTCAGTCAGTAGCTTCAATCATTTCTGGACGTTTTTCAATGGCAAAAATCAATGAATATTGTAAATGCACAAACTGCAATTTCTCCGCATTGCAAGGTGCAATTCTGAAATTTTTTGCTTTTTCCTGCTCCTCTTAGCATGATAAAGAAGATTCAAAGAGAGTGAGATGCCAGCTCCTTTCATTCAGTCAGTAGCTTCAATCATTTCTGGTATATGAATAACATGATGTTTTTCAATGGCAAAAATCAATGAATATTGTAAATGCACAAACAGTAATTTCTCCGCATTGCAAGGTGCAATTCTGAAATTTTTTGCTTTTTCCTGCTCCTCTTAGCATGATAAAGAAGATTCAAAGAGAGTGAGATGCCAGCTCCTTTCATTCAGTCAGTAGCTTCAATCATTTCTGGACGTTTTTCAATGGCAAAAATCATTGAATATTGTAAATGCACAAACAGTAATTTCTCCGCATTGCAAGGTGCAATTCTGAAATTTTTTACTTTTTCCTGCTCCTCTTAGCATGATAAAGAAGATTCAAAGAGAGTTAGATGCCAGCTCCTTTCATTCAGTCAGTAGCTTCAATCATTTCTGGTATATGAATAACATGATGTTTTTCAATCGCAAAAATCAATGAATATTGTAAATGCACAAACAGTAATTTCTCCGCATTGCAAGGTGCAATTCTGAAATGTTTTGCTTTTTCCTGCTCCTCTTAGCATGATAAAGAAGATTCAAAGAGAGTGAGATGCCAGCTCCTTTCATTCAGTCAGTAGCTTCAATCATTTCTGGACGTTTTTCAATGGCAAAAATCAATGAATATTGTAAATGCACAAACAGTAATTTCTCCGCATTGCAAGGTGCAATTCTGAAATTTTTTGCTTTTTCCTGCTCCTCTTAGCATGACAAAGAAGATTCAAAGAGAGTGAGATGCCAGATCCTTTCCTTCAGTCAGTAGCTTCAATCATTTCTGGTATATGAATAACATGATGTTTTTCAATGGCAAAAATCAATGAATTTTGTAAATGCACAAACAGTAATTTCTCCGCATTGCAAGGCGCAATTCTGAAATTTTTTGCTTTTTCCTGCTCCTCTTAGCATGATAAAGAAGATTCAAAGAGAGTGAGATGCCAGCTCCTTTCATTCAGTCAGTAGCTTCAATCATTTCTGGACATTTTTCAATGGCAAAAATCAATGAATATTGTAAATGCACAAACAGTAATTTCTCCGCATTGCAAGGTGCAATTCTGAAATTTTTTGCTTTTTCCTGCTCCTCTTAGCATGATAAAGAAGATTCAAAGAGAGTGAGATGCCAGCTCCTTTCATTCAGTCAGTAGCTTCAATCATTTCTGGACGTTTTTCAATGGCAAAAATCAATGAATATTGTAAATGCACAAACAGTAATTTCTCCGCATTGCAAGGTGCAATTCTGAAATTTTTTGCTTTTTCCTGCTCCTCTTAGCATGATAAAGAAGATTCAAAGAGAGTGAGATGCCAGCTCCTTTCATTCAGTCAGTAGCTTCAATCATTTCTGGACGTTTTTCAATGGCAAAAATCATTGAATATTGTAAATGCACAAACAGTAATTTCTCCGCATTGCAAGGTGCAATTCTGAAATTTTTTACTTTTTCCTGCTCCTCTTAGCATGATAAAGAAGATTCAAAGAGAGTGAGATGCCAGCTCCTTTCATTCAGTCAGTAGCTTCAATCATTTCTGGTATATGAATAACATGATGTTTTTCAATCGCAAAAATCAATGAATATTGTAAATGCACAAACAGTAATTTCTCCGCATTGCAAGGTGCAATTCTGAAATGTTTTGCTTTTTCCTGCTCCTCTTAGCATGATAAAGAAGATTCAAAGAGAGTGAGATGCCAGCTCCTTTCATTCAGTCAGTAGCTTCAATCATTTCTGGACGTTTTTCAATGGCAAAAATCAATGAATATTGTAAATGCACAAACAGTAATTTCTCCGCATTGCAAGGTGCAATTCTGAAATTTTTTGCTTTTTCCTGCTCCTCTTAGCATGACAAAGAAGATTCAAAGAGAGTGAGATGCCAGATCCTTTTCTTCAGTCAGTAGCTTCAATCATTTCTGGTATATGAATAACATGATGTTTTTCAATGGCAAAAATCAATGAATTTTGTAAATGCACAAACAGTAATTTCTCCGCATTGCAAGGCGCAATTCTGAAATTTTTTGCTTTTTCCTGCTCCTCTTAGCATGATAAAGAAGATTCAAAGAGAGTGAGATGCCAGCTCCTTTCATTCAGTCAGTAGCTTCAATCATTTCTGGACATTTTTCAATGGCAAAAATCAATGAATATTGTAAATGCACAAACAGTAATTTCTCCGCATTGCAAGGTGCAATTCTGAAATTTTTTGCTTTTTCCTGCTCCTCTTAGCATGATAAAGAAGATTCAAAGAGAGTGAGATGCCAGCTCCTTTCATTCAGTCAGTAGCTTCAAACATTTCTGGTATATGAATAACATGATGTTTTTCAATGGCAAAAATCAATGAATATTGTAAATGCACAAACAGTAATTTCTCCGCATTGCAAGGTGCAAGTCTGAAATTTTTTGCTTTTTCCTGCTCCTCTTAGCATGATAAAGAAGATTCAAAGAGAGTGAGATGCCAGCTACTTTCATTCAGTCAGTAGCTTCAATCATTTCTGGACGTTTTTCAATGGCAAAAATCAATGAATATTGTAAATGCACAAACAGTAATTTCTTCGCATTGCAAGGTGCAATTCTGAAATGTTTTGCTTTTTCCTGCTCCTCTTAGCATGATAAAGAATATTCAAAGAGAGTGAGATGCCAGCTCCTTTCATTCAGTCAGTAGCTTCAAACATTTCTGGTATATGAATAACATGATGTTTTTCAATGGCAAAAATCAATGAATATTGTAAATGCACAAACAGTAATTTCTCCGCATTGCAAGGTGCAATTCTGAAATTTTTTGTTTTTTCCTGCTCCTCTTAGCATGATAAAGAAGATTCAAAGAGAGTGAGATGCCAGCTCCTTTCATTCAGTCAGTAGCTTCAAACATTTCTGGTATATGAATAACATGATGTTTTTCAATGGCAAAAATCAATGAATATTGTAAATGCACAAACAGTAATTTCTCCGCATTGCAAGGTGCAATTCTGAAATTTTTTGCTTTTTCCTGCTCCTCTTAGCATGTTAAAGAAGATTCAAAGAGAGTGAGATGCCAGCTCCTTTCGTTCAGTCAGTAGCCTCAATCATTTCTGGACGTTTTTCAATGGTAAAAATCAATGAATATTGTAAATGCACAAACAGTAATTTCTCCGCATTGCAAGGTGCAATTCTGAAATTTTTTGCTTTTTCCTGCTCCTCTTAGCATGATAAAGAAGATTCAAAGAGAGTGAGATGCCAGCTCCTTTCATTCAGTCAGTAGCTTCAAACATTTCTGGTATATGAATAACATGATGTTTTTCAATGGCAAAAATCAATGAATATTGTAAATGCACAAACAGTAATTTCTCCGCATTGCAAGGTGCAATTCTGAAATTTTTTGCTTTTTCCTGCTCCTCTTAGCATGATAAAGAAGATTCAAAGAGAGTGAGATGCCAGCTCCTTTCATTCAGTCAGTAGCTTCAAACATTTCTGGTATATGAAAAACATGTTTTTCAATGGCAAAAATCAATGAATATTGTAAATGCACAAACAGTAATATCTCCACATTGCAAGGTGCAATTCTGAAATTTTTTGCTTTTTCCTGCTAATCCTAGCATGATAAAGAAGATTCAAAGAGAGTGAGATGCCAGCTCCTTTCATTCAGTCAGTAGCTTCAAACATTTCTGGTATATGAAAAACATGTTTTTCAATGGCAAAAATCAATGAATATTGTAAATGCACAAACAGTAATATCTCCACATTGCACGGTGCAATTCTGAAATTTTTAGCTTTTTCCTGTTAATCCTAGCATGATAAAGAAGATTCAAAGAGAGTGAGATGCCAGCTCCTTTCATTCAGTCAGTAGCTTCAAACATTTCTGGTATATGAAAAACATGTTTTTCAATGGCAAAAATCAATGAATATTGTAAATGCACAAACAGTAATATCTCCACATTGCAAGGTGCAATTCTGAAATTTTTTGCTTTTTCCTGCTAATCCTAGCATGATAAAGAAGATTCAAAGAGAGTGAGATGCCAGCTCCTTTCATTCAGTCAGTAGCTTCAAACATTTCTGGTATATGAAAAACATGTTTTTCAATGGCAAAAATCAATGAATATTGTAAATGCACAAACAGTAATATCTCCACATTGCACGGTGCAATTCTGAAATTTTTAGCTTTTTCCTGTTAATCCTAGCATGATAAAGAAGATTCAAAGAGAGTGAGATGCCAGCTCCTTTCATTCAGTCAGTAGCTTCAAACATTTCTGGTATATGAAAAACATGTTTTTCAATGGCAAAAATCAATGAATATTGTAAATACACAAACAGTAATATCTCCACATTGCAAGGTGCAATTCTGAAATTTTTTGCTTTTTCCTGCTAATCCTAGCATGATAAAGAAGATTCAAAGAGAGTGAGATGCCAGCTCCTTTCATTCAGTCAGTAGCTTCAAACATTTCTGGTATATGAAAAACATGTTTTTCAATGGCAAAAATCAATGAATATTGTAAATGCACAAACAGTAATATCTCCACATTGCACGGTGCAATTATGAAATTTTTAGCTTTTTCCTGTTAATCCTAGCATGATAAAGAAGATTCAAAGAGAGTGAGATGCCAGCTCCTTTCATTCAGTCAGTAGCTTCAAACATTTCTGGTATATGAAAAACATGTTTTTCAATGGCAAAAATCAATGAATATTGTAAATGCACAAACAGTAATATCTCCACATTGCAAGGTGCAATTCTGAAATTTTTTGCTTTTTCCTGCTAATCCTAGCATGATAAAGAAGATTCAAAGAGAGTGAGATGCCAGCTCCTTTCATTCAGTCAGTAGCTTCAAACATTTCTGGTATATGAAAAACATGTTTTTCAATGGCAAAAATCAATGAATATTGTAAATGCACAAACAGTAATATCTCAACATTGCACGGTGCAATTCTGAAATTTTTAGCTTTTTCCTGTTAATCCTAGCATGATAAAGAAGATTCAAAGAGAGTGAGATGCCAGCTCCTTTCATTCAGTCAGTAGCTTCAAACATTTCTGGTATATGAAAAACATGTTTTTCAATGGCAAAAATCAATGAATATTGTAAATGCACAAACACTAATATCTCCACATTGCAAGGTGCAATTCTGAAATTTTTTGCTTTTTCCTGTTAATCCTAGCATGATAAAGAAGATTCAAAGAGAGTGAGATGCCAGCTCCTTTCATTCAGTCAGTAGCTTCAAACATTTCTGGTATATGAAAAACATGTTTTTCAATGGCAAAAATCAATGAATATTGTAAATGCACAAACAGTAATATCTCCACATTGCAAGGTGCAATTCTGAAATTTTTTGCTTTTTCCTGCTAATCCTAGCATGATAAAGAAGATTCAAAGAGAGTGAGATGCCAGCTCCTTTCAGTCAGTAGCTTCAAACATTTCTGGTATATGAAAAACATGTTTTTCAATGGCAAAAATCAATGAATATTGTAAATGCACAAACAGTAATATCTCCACATTGCACGGTGCAATTCTGAAATTTTTAGCTTTTTCCTGTTAATCCTAGCATGATAAAGAAGATTCAAAGAGAGTGAGATGCCAGCTCCTTTCATTCAGTCAGTAGCTTCAAACATTTCTGGTATATGAAAAACATGTTTTTCAATGGCAAAAATCAATGAATATTGTAAATGCACAAACAGTAATATCTCCACATTGCAAGGTGCAATTCTGAAATTTTTTGCTTTTTCCTGCTAATCCTAGCATGATAAAGAAGATTCAAAGAGAGTGAGATGCCAGCTCCTTTCATTCAGTCAGTAGCTTCAAACATTTCTGGTATATGAAAAACATGTTTTTCAATGGCAAAAATCAATGAATATTGTAAATGCACAAACAGTAATATCTCCACATTGCACGGTGCAATTCTGAAATTTTTAGCTTTTTCCTGTTAATCCTAGCATGATAAAGAAGATTCAAAGAGAGTGAGATGCCAGCTCCTTTCATTCAGTCAGTAGCTTCAAACATTTCTGGTATATGAAAAACATGTTTTTCAATGGCAAAAATCAATGAATATTGTAAATGCACAAACAGTAATATCTCCACATTGCAAGGTGCAATTCTGAAATTTTTTGCTTTTTCCTGCTAATCCTAGCATGATAAAGAAGATTCAAAGAGAGTGAGATGCCAGCTCCTTTCATTCAGTCAGTAGCTTCAAACATTTCTGGTATATGAAAAACATGTTTTTCAATGGCAAAAATCAATGAATATTGTAAATGCACAAACAGTAATATCTCCACATTGCACGGTGCAATTCTGAAATTTTTAGCTTTTTCCTGTTAATCCTAGCATGATAAAGAAGATTCAAAGAGAGTGAGATGCCAGCTCCTTTCATTCAGTCAGTAGCTTCAAACATTTCTGGTATATGAAAAACATGTTTTTCAATGGCAAAAATCAATGAATATTGTAAATGCACAAACAGTAATATCTCCACATTGCAAGGTGCAATTCTGAAATTCTTTGCTTTTTCCTGTTAATCCTAGCATGATAAAGAAGATTCAAAGAGAGTGAGATGCCAGCTCCTTTCATTCAGTCAGTAGCTTCAAACATTTCTGGTATATGAAAAACATGTTTTTCAATGGCAAAAATCAATGAATATTGTAAATGCACAAACAGTAATATCTCCACATTGCAAGGTGCAATTCTGAAATTTTTTGCTTTTTCCTGCTAATCCTAGCATGATAAAGAAGATTCAAAGAGAGTGAGATGCCAGCTCCTTTCATTCAGTCAGTAGCTTCAAACATTTCTGGTATATGAAAAACATGTTTTTCAATGGCAAAAATCAATGAATATTGTAAATGCACAAACAGTAATATCTCCACATTGCACGGTGCAATTCTGAAATTTTTAGCTTTTTCCTGTTAATCCTAGCATGATAAAGAAGATTCAAAGAGAGTGAGATGCCAGCTCCTTTCATTCAGTCAGTAGCTTCAAACATTTCTGGTATATGAAAAACATGTTTTTCAATGGCAAAAATCAATGAATATTGTAAATGCACAAACAGTAATATCTCCACATTGCAAGGTGCAATTCTGAAATTTTTTGCTTTTTCCTGCTAATCCTAGCATGATAAAGAAGATTCAAAGAGAGTGAGATGCCAGCTCCTTTCATTCAGTCAGTAGCTTCAAACATTTCTGGTATATGAAAAACATGTTTTTCAATGGCAAAAATCAATGAATATTGTAAATGCACAAACAGTAATATCTCCACATTGCACGGTGCAATTATGAAATTTTTAGCTTTTTCCTGTTAATCCTAGCATGATAAAGAAGATTCAAAGAGAGTGAGATGCCAGCTCCTTTCATTCAGTCAGTAGCTTCAATCATTTCTGGTATATGAATAACATGATGTTTTTCAATCGCAAAAATCAATGAATATTGTAAATGCACAAACAGTAATTTCTCCGCATTGCAAGGTGCAATTCTGAAATGTTTTGCTTTTTCCTGCTCCGCTTAGCATGATAAAGAAGATTCAAAGAGAGTGAGATGCCAGCTCCTTTCATTCAGTCAGTAGCTTCAATCATTTCTGGACGTTTTTCAATGGCAAAAATCAATGAATATTGTAAATGCACAAACAGTAATTTCTCCGCATTGCAAGGTGCAATTCTGAAATTTTTTGCTTTTTCCTGCTCCTCTTAGCATGACAAAGAAGATTCAAAGAGAGTGAGATGCCAGATCCTTTCCTTCAGTCAGTAGCTTCAATCATTTCTGGTATATGAATAACATGATGTTTTTCAATGGCAAAAATCAATGAATTTTGTAAATGCACAAACAGTAATTTCTCCGCATTGCAAGGCGCAATTCTGAAATTTTTTGCTTTTTCCTGCTCCTCTTAGCATGATAAAGAAGATTCAAAGAGAGTGAGATGCCAGCTCCTTTCATTCAGTCAGTAGCTTCAATCATTTCTGGACATTTTTCAATGGCAAAAATCAATGAATATTGTAAATGCACAAACAGTAATTTCTCCGCATTGCAAGGTGCAATTCTGAAATTTTTTGCTTTTTCCTGCTCCTCTTAGCATGATAAAGAAGATTCAAAGAGAGTGAGATTCCAGCTCCTTTCATTCAGTCAGTAGCTTCAATCATTTCTGGACGTTTTTCAATGGCAAAAATCAATGAATATTGTAAATGCACAAACAGTAATTTCTCCGCATTGCAAGGTGCAATTCTGAAATTTTTTGCTTTTTCCTGCTCCTCTTAGCATGATAAAGAAGATTCAAAGAGAGTGAGATGCCAGCTCCTTTCATTCAGTCAGTAGCTTCAATCATTTCTGGACGTTTTTCAATGGCAAAAATCATTGAATATTGTAAATGCACAAACAGTAATTTCTCCGCATTGCAAGGTGCAATTCTGAAATTTTTTACTTTTTCCTGCTCCTCTTAGCATGATAAAGAAGATTCAAAGAGAGTGAGATGCCAGCTCCTTTCATTCAGTCAGTAGCTTCAATCATTTCTGGTATATGAATAACATGACGTTTTTCAATCGCAAAAATCAATGAATATTGTAAATGCACAAACAGTAATTTCTCCGCATTGCAAGGTGCAATTCTGAAATGTTTTGCTTTTTCCTGCTCCTCTTAGCATGATAAAGAAGATTCAAAGAGAGTGAGATGCCAGCTCCTTTCATTCAGTCAGTAGCTTCAATCATTTCTGGACGTTTTTCAATGGCAAAAATCAATGAATATTGTAAATGCACAAACAGTAATTTCTCCGCATTGCAAGGTGCAATTCTGAAATTTTTTGCTTTTTCCTGCTCCTCTTAGCATGACAAAGAAGATTCAAAGAGAGTGAGATGCCAGATCCTTTTCTTCAGTCAGTAGCTTCAATCATTTCTGGTATATGAATAACATGATGTTTTTCAATGGCAAAAATCAATGAATTTTGTAAATGCACAAACAGTAATTTCTCCGCATTGCAAGGCGCAATTCTGAAATTTTTTGCTTTTTCCTGCTCCTCTTAGCATGATAAAGAAGATTCAAAGAGAGTGAGATGCCAGCTCCTTTCATTCAGTCAGTAGCTTCAATCATTTCTGGACATTTTTCAATGGCAAAAATCAATGAATATTGTAAATGCACAAACAGTAATTTCTCCGCATTGCAAGGTGCAATTCTGAAATTTTTTGCTTTTTCCTGCTCCTCTTAGCATGATAAAGAAGATTCAAAGAGAGTGAGATGCCAGCTCCTTTCATTCAGTCAGTAGCTTCAATCATTTCTGGACGTTTTTCAATGGCAAAAATCAATGAATATTGTAAATGCACAAACAGTAATTTCTCCGCATTGCAAGGTGCAATTCTGAAATTTTTTGCTTTTTCCTGCTCCTCTTAGCATGATAAAGAAGATTCAAAGAGAGTGAGATGCCAGCTCCTTTCATTCAGTCAGTAGCTTCAATCATTTCTGGACGTTTTTCAATGGCAAAAATCAATGAATATAGTAAATGCACAAACTGCAATTTCTCCGCATTGCAAGGTGCAATTCTGAAATTTTTTGCTTTTTCCTGCTCCTCTTAGCATGATAAAGAAGATTCAAAGAGAGTGAGATGCCAGCTCCTTTCATTCAGTCAGTAGCTTCAATCATTTCTGGTATATGAATAACATGATGTTTTTCAATGGCAAAAATCAATGAATATTGTAAATGCACAAACAGTAATTTCTCCGCATTGCAAGGTGCAATTCTGAAATTTTTTGCTTTTTCCTGCTCCTCTTAGCATGATAAAGAAGATTCAAAGAGAGTGAGATGCCAGCTCCTTTCATTCAGTCAGTAGCTTCAATCATTTCTGGACGTTTTTCAATGGCAAAAATCAATGAATATTGTAAATGCACAAACAGTAATTTCTCCGTATTGCAAGGTGCAATTCTGAAATTTTTTGCTTTTTCCTGCTTCTCTTAGCATGATAAAGAAGATTCAAAGAGAGTGAGATGCCAGCTCCTTTCATTCAGTCAGTAGCTTCAATCATTTCTGGACGTTTTTCAATGGCAAAAATCAATGAATATTGTAAATGCACAAGCAGTAATTTCTCCGCATTGCAAGGTGCAATTCTGAAATTTTTTGCTTTTTCCTGCTCCTCTTAGCATGATAAAGAAGATTCAAAGAGACTGAGATGCCAGCTCCTTTCATTCAGTCAGTAGCTTCAATCATTTCTGGACGTTTTTCAATGGCAAAAATCAATGAATATTGTAAATGCACAAACAGTAATTTCTCCGCATTGCAAGGTGCAATTCTGAAATTTTTTACTTTTTCCTGCTCCTCTTAGCATGAAAAAGAAGATTGAAAGAGAGTGAGATGCCAGCTCCTTTCATTCAGTCAGTAGCTTCAATCATTTCTGGTATATGAATAACATGATGTTTTTCAATGGCAAAAATCAATGAATATTGTAAATGCACAAACAGTAATTTCTCCGCATTGCAAGGTGCAATTCTGAATTTTTTTGCTTTTTCCTGCTCCTCTTAGCATGATAAAGAAGATTCAAAGAGAGTGAGATGCCAGCTCCTTTCATTCAGTCAGTAGCTTCAATCATTTCTGGACGTTTTTCAATGGCAAAAATCAATGAATATTGTAAATGCACAAACAGTAATTTCTCCGCATTGCAAGGTGCAATTCTGAAATTTTTTGCTTTTTCCTGCTCCTCTTAGCATGATAAAGAAGATTCAAAGAGAGTGAGATGCCAGCTCCTTTCATTCAGTCAGTAGCTTCAATCATTTCTGGTATATGAATAACATGATGTTTTTCAATGGCAAAAATCAATGAATATTGTAAATGCACAAACAGTAATTTCTCCGCATTGCAAGGTGCAATTCTGAAATTTTTTGCTTTTTCCTGCTCCTCTTAGCATGATAAAGAAGATTCAAAGAGAGTGAGATGCCAGCTCCTTTCATTCAGTCAGTAGCTTCAATCATTTCTGGACGTTTTTCAATGGCAAAAATCAATGAATATTGTAAATGCACAAACAGTAATTTCTCCGCATTGCAAGGTGCAATTCTGAAATTTTTTGCTTTTTCCTGCTCCTCTTAGCATGATAAAGAAGATTCAAAGAGAGTGAGATGCCAGCTCCTTTCATTCAGTCAGTAGCTTCAATCATTTCTGGTATATGAATAACATGATGTTTTTCAATGGCAAAAATAATGAATATTGTAAATGCACAAACAGTAATTTCTCCGCATTGCAAGGTGCAATTCTGAAATTTTTTGCTTTTTCCTGCTCCTCTTAGCATGATAAAGAAGATTCAAAGAGAGTGAGATGCCAGCTCCTTTCATTCAGTCAGTAGCTTCAATCATTTCTGGTATATGAATAACATGATGTTTTTCAATGGCAAAAATCAATGAATATTGTAAATGCACAAACAGTAATTTCTCCGCATTGCAAGGTGCAATTCTGAAATTTTTTGCCTTTTCCTGCTCCTCTTAGCATGATAAAGAAGATTCAAAGAGAGTGAGATGCCAGCTCCTTTCATTCAGTCAGTAGCTTCAATCATTTCTGGACGTTTTTCAATGGCAAAAATCAATGAATATTGTAAATGCACAAACAGTAATTTCTCCGCATTGCAAGGTGCAATTCTGAAATTTTTTGCTTTTTCCTGCTCCTCTTAGCATGATAAAGAAGATTCAAAGAGAGTGAGATGCCAGCTCCTTTCATTCAGTCAGTAGCTTCAAACATTTCTGGTATATGAATAACATGATGTTTTTCAATGGCAAAAATCAATGAATATTGTAAATGCACAAACAGTAATTTCTCCGCATTGCAAGGTGCAATTCTGAAATTTTTTGCTTTTTCCTGCTCCTCTTAGCATGATAAAGAAGATTCAAAGAGAGTGAGATGCCAGCTCCTTTCATTCAGTCAGTAGCTTCAATCATTTCTGGACGTTTTTCAATGGCAAAAATCAATGAATATTGTAAATGCACAAACAGTAATTTCTCCGCATTGCAAGGTGCAATTCTGAAATTTTTTGCTTTTTCCTGCTCCTCTTAGCATGATAAAGAAGATTCAAAGAGAGTGAGATGCCAGCTCCTTTCATTCAGTCAGTAGCTTCAATCATTTCTGGACATTTTTCAATGGCAAAAATCAATGAATATTGTAAATGCACAAACTGCAATTTCTCCGCATTGCAAGGTGCAATTCTGAAATTTTTTGCTTTTTCCTGCTCCTCTTAGCATGATAAAGAAGATTCAAAGAGAGTGAGATGCCAGCTCCTTTCATTCAGTCAGTAGCTTCAATCATTTCTGGACGTTTTTCAATGGCAAAAATCAATGAATATTGTAAATGCACAAACAGTAATTTCTCCGTATTGCAAGGTGCAATTCTGAAATTTTTTGCTTTTTCCTGCTTCTCTTAGCATGATAAAGAAGATTCAAAGAGAGTGAGATGCCAGCTCCTTTCATTCAGTCAGTAGCTTCAATCATTTCTGGACGTTTTTCAATGGCAAAAATCAATGAATATTGTAAATGCACAAGCAGTAATTTCTCCGCATTGCAAGGTGCAATTCTGAAATTTTTTGCTTTTTCCTGCTCCTCTTAGCATGATAAAGAAGATTCAAAGAGACTGAGATGCCAGCTCCTTTCATTCAGTCAGTAGCTTCAATCATTTCTGGACGTTTTTCAATGGCAAAAATCAATGAATATTGTAAATGCACAAACAGTAATTTCTCCGCATTGCAAGGTGCAATTCTGAAATTTTTTACTTTTTCCTGCTCCTCTTAGCATGAAAAAGAAGATTGAAAGAGAGTGAGATGCCAGCTCCTTTCATTCAGTCAGTAGCTTCAATCATTTCTGGTATATGAATAACATGATGTTTTTCAATGGCAAAAATCAATGAATATTGTAAATGCACAAACAGTAATTTCTCCGCATTGCAAGGTGCAATTCTGAATTTTTTTGCTTTTTCCTGCTCCTCTTAGCATGATAAAGAAGATTCAAAGAGAGTGAGATGCCAGCTCCTTTCATTCAGTCAGTAGCTTCAATCATTTCTGGACGTTTTTCAATGGCAAAAATCAATGAATATTGTAAATGCACAAACAGTAATTTCTCCGCATTGCAAGGTGCAATTCTGAAATTTTTTGCTTTTTCCTGCTCCTCTTAGCATGATAAAGAAGATTCAAAGAGAGTGAGATGCCAGCTCCTTTCATTCAGTCAGTAGCTTCAATCATTTCTGGTATATGAATAACATGATGTTTTTCAATGGCAAAAATCAATGAATATTGTAAATGCACAAACAGTAATTTCTCCGCATTGCAAGGTGCAATTCTGAAATTTTTTGCTTTTTCCTGCTCCTCTTAGCATGATAAAGAAGATTCAAAGAGAGTGAGATGCCAGCTCCTTTCATTCAGTCAGTAGCTTCAATCATTTCTGGACGTTTTTCAATGGCAAAAATCAATGAATATTGTAAATGCACAAACAGTAATTTCTCCGCATTGCAAGGTGCAATTCTGAAATTTTTTGCTTTTTCCTGCTCCTCTTAGCATGATAAAGAAGATTCAAAGAGAGTGAGATGCCAGCTCCTTTCATTCAGTCAGTAGCTTCAATCATTTCTGGTATATGAATAACATGATGTTTTTCAATGGCAAAAATAATGAATATTGTAAATGCACAAACAGTAATTTCTCCGCATTGCAAGGTGCAATTCTGAAATTTTTTGCTTTTTCCTGCTCCTCTTAGCATGATAAAGAAGATTCAAAGAGAGTGAGATGCCAGCTCCTTTCATTCAGTCAGTAGCTTCAATCATTTCTGGTATATGAATAACATGATGTTTTTCAATGGCAAAAATCAATGAATATTGTAAATGCACAAACAGTAATTTCTCCGCATTGCAAGGTGCAATTCTGAAATTTTTTGCCTTTTCCTGCTCCTCTTAGCATGATAAAGAAGATTCAAAGAGAGTGAGATGCCAGCTCCTTTCATTCAGTCAGTAGCTTCAATCATTTCTGGACGTTTTTCAATGGCAAAAATCAATGAATATTGTAAATGCACAAACAGTAATTTCTCCGCATTGCAAGGTGCAATTCTGAAATTTTTTGCTTTTTCCTGCTCCTCTTAGCATGATAAAGAAGATTCAAAGAGAGTGAGATGCCAGCTCCTTTCATTCAGTCAGTAGCTTCAAACATTTCTGGTATATGAATAACATGATGTTTTTCAATGGCAAAAATCAATGAATATTGTAAATGCACAAACAGTAATTTCTCCGCATTGCAAGGTGCAATTCTGAAATTTTTTGCTTTTTCCTGCTCCTCTTAGCATGATAAAGAAGATTCAAAGAGAGTGAGATGCCAGCTCCTTTCATTCAGTCAGTAGCTTCAATCATTTCTGGACGTTTTTCAATGGCAAAAATCAATGAATATTGTAAATGCACAAACAGTAATTTCTCCGCATTGCAAGGTGCAATTCTGAAATTTTTTGCTTTTTCCTGCTCCTCTTAGCATGATAAAGAAGATTCAAAGAGAGTGAGATGCCAGCTCCTTTCATTCAGTCAGTAGCTTCAATCATTTCTGGACATTTTTCAATGGCAAAAATCAATGAATATTGTAAATGCACAAACTGCAATTTCTCCGCATTGCAAGGTGCAATTCTGAAATTTTTTGCTTTTTCCTGCTCCTCTTAGCATGATTAAGAAGATTCAAAGAGAGTGAGATGCCAGCTCCTTTCATTCAGTCAGTAGCTTCAATCATTTCTGGTATATGAATAACATGATGTTTTTCAATGGCAAAAATCAATGAATATTGTAAATGCACAAACAGTAATTTCTCCGCATTGCAAGGTGCAATTCTGAAATTTTTTGCTTTTTCCTGCTCCTCTTAGCATGATAAAGAAGATTCAAAGAGAGTGAGATGCCAGCTCCTTTCATTCAGTCAGTAGCTTCAATCATTTCTGGACGTTTTTCAATGGCAAAAATCATTGAATATTGTAAATGCACAAACAGTAATTTCTCCGCATTGCAAGGTGCAATTCTGAAATTTTTTACTTTTTCCTGCTCCTCTTAGCATGATAAAGAAGATTCAAAGAGAGTTAGATGCCAGCTCCTTTCATTCAGTCAGTAGCTTCAATCATTTCTGGTATATGAATAACATGATGTTTTTCAATCGCAAAAATCAATGAATATTGTAAATGCACAAACAGTAATTTCTCCGCATTGCAAGGTGCAATTCTGAAATGTTTTGCTTTTTCCTGCTCCTCTTAGCATGATAAAGAAGATTCAAAGAGAGTGAGATGCCAGCTCCTTTCATTCAGTCAGTAGCTTCAATCATTTCTGGACGTTTTTCAATGGCAAAAATCAATGAATATTGTAAATGCACAAACAGTAATTTCTCCGCATTGCAAGGTGCAATTCTGAAATTTTTTGCTTTTTCCTGCTCCTCTTAGCATGATAAAGAAGATTCAAAGAGAGTGAGATGCCAGCTCCTTTCATTCAGTCAGTAGCTTCAATCATTTCTGGTATATGAATAACATGATGTTTTTCAATGGCAAAAATCAATGAATATTGTAAATGCACAAACAGTAATTTCTCCGCATTGCAAGGTGCAATTCTGAAATTTTTTGCTTTTTCCTGCTCCTCTTAGCATGATAAAGAAGATTCAAAGAGAGTGAGATGCCAGCTCCTTTCATTCAGTCAGTAGCTTCAATCATTTCTGGACGTTTTTCAATGGCAAAAATCAATGAATATTGTAAATGCACAAACAGTAATTTCTCCGCATTGCAAGGTGCAATTCTGAAATTTTTTGCTTTTTCCTGCTCCTCTTAGCATGATAAAGAAGATTCAAAGAGAGTGAGATGCCAGCTCCTTTCATTCAGTCAGTAGCTTCAATCATTTCTGGTATATGAATAACATGATGTTTTTCAATGGCAAAAATAATGAATATTGTAAATGCACAAACAGTAATTTCTCCGCATTGCAAGGTGCAATTCTGAAATTTTTTGCTTTTTCCTGCTCCTCTTAGCATGATAAAGAAGATTCAAAGAGAGTGAGATGCCAGCTCCTTTCATTCAGTCAGTAGCTTCAATCATTTCTGGTATATGAATAACATGATGTTTTTCAATGGCAAAAATCAATGAATATTGTAAATGCACAAACAGTAATTTCTCCGCATTGCAAGGTGCAATTCTGAAATTTTTTGCCTTTTCCTGCTCCTCTTAGCATGATAAAGAAGATTCAAAGAGAGTGAGATGCCAGCTCCTTTCATTCAGTCAGTAGCTTCAATCATTTCTGGACGTTTTTCAATGGCAAAAATCAATGAATATTGTAAATGCACAAACAGTAATTTCTCCGCATTGCAAGGTGCAATTCTGAAATTTTTTGCTTTTTCCTGCTCCTCTTAGCATGATAAAGAAGATTCAAAGAGAGTGAGATGCCAGCTCCTTTCATTCAGTCAGTAGCTTCAAACATTTCTGGTATATGAATAACATGATGTTTTTCAATGGCAAAAATCAATGAATATTGTAAATGCACAAACAGTAATTTCTCCGCATTGCAAGGTGCAATTCTGAAATTTTTTGCTTTTTCCTGCTCCTCTTAGCATGATAAAGAAGATTCAAAGAGAGTGAGATGCCAGCTCCTTTCATTCAGTCAGTAGCTTCAATCATTTCTGGACGTTTTTCAATGGCAAAAATCAATGAATATTGTAAATGCACAAACAGTAATTTCTCCGCATTGCAAGGTGCAATTCTGAAATTTTTTGCTTTTTCCTGCTCCTCTTAGCATGATAAAGAAGATTCAAAGAGAGTGAGATGCCAGCTCCTTTCATTCAGTCAGTAGCTTCAATCATTTCTGGACATTTTTCAATGGCAAAAATCAATGAATATTGTAAATGCACAAACTGCAATTTCTCCGCATTGCAAGGTGCAATTCTGAAATTTTTTGCTTTTTCCTGCTCCTCTTAGCATGATTAAGAAGATTCAAAGAGAGTGAGATGCCAGCTCCTTTCATTCAGTCAGTAGCTTCAATCATTTCTGGTATATGAATAACATGATGTTTTTCAATGGCAAAAATCAATGAATATTGTAAATGCACAAACAGTAATTTCTCCGCATTGCAAGGTGCAATTCTGAAATTTTTTGCTTTTTCCTGCTCCTCTTAGCATGATAAAGAAGATTCAAAGAGAGTGAGATGCCAGCTCCTTTCATTCAGTCAGTAGCTTCAATCATTTCTGGACGTTTTTCAATGGCAAAAATCATTGAATATTGTAAATGCACAAACAGTAATTTCTCCGCATTGCAAGGTGCAATTCTGAAATTTTTTACTTTTTCCTGCTCCTCTTAGCATGATAAAGAAGATTCAAAGAGAGTTAGATGCCAGCTCCTTTCATTCAGTCAGTAGCTTCAATCATTTCTGGTATATGAATAACATGATGTTTTTCAATCGCAAAAATCAATGAATATTGTAAATGCACAAACAGTAATTTCTCCGCATTGCAAGGTGCAATTCTGAAATGTTTTGCTTTTTCCTGCTCCTCTTAGCATGATAAAGAAGATTCAAAGAGAGTGAGATGCCAGCTCCTTTCATTCAGTCAGTAGCTTCAATCATTTCTGGACGTTTTTCAATGGCAAAAATCAATGAATATTGTAAATGCACAAACAGTAATTTCTCCGCATTGCAAGGTGCAATTCTGAAATTTTTTGCTTTTTCCTGCTCCTCTTAGCATGACAAAGAAGATTCAAAGAGAGTGAGATGCCAGATCCTTTCCTTCAGTCAGTAGCTTCAATCATTTCTGGTATATGAATAACATGATGTTTTTCAATGGCAAAAATCAATGAATTTTGTAAATGCACAAACAGTAATTTCTCCGCATTGCAAGGCGCAATTCTGAAATTTTTTGCTTTTTCCTGCTCCTCTTAGCATGATAAAGAAGATTCAAAGAGAGTGAGATGCCAGCTCCTTTCATTCAGTCAGTAGCTTCAATCATTTCTGGACATTTTTCAATGGCAAAAATCAATGAATATTGTAAATGCACAAACAGTAATTTCTCCGCATTGCAAGGTGCAATTCTGAAATTTTTTGCTTTTTCCTGCTCCTCTTAGCATGATAAAGAAGATTCAAAGAGAGTGAGATGCCAGCTCCTTTCATTCAGTCAGTAGCTTCAATCATTTCTGGACGTTTTTCAATGGCAAAAATCAATGAATATTGTAAATGCACAAACAGTAATTTCTCCGCATTGCAAGGTGCAATTCTGAAATTTTTTGCTTTTTCCTGCTCCTCTTAGCATGATAAAGAAGATTCAAAGAGAGTGAGATGCCAGCTCCTTTCATTCAGTCAGTAGCTTCAATCATTTCTGGACGTTTTTCAATGGCAAAAATCATTGAATATTGTAAATGCACAAACAGTAATTTCTCCGCATTGCAAGGTGCAATTCTGAAATTTTTTACTTTTTCCTGCTCCTCTTAGCATGATAAAGAAGATTCAAAGAGAGTGAGATGCCAGCTCCTTTCATTCAGTCAGTAGCTTCAATCATTTCTGGTATATGAATAACATGATGTTTTTCAATCGCAAAAATCAATGAATATTGTAAATGCACAAACAGTAATTTCTCCGCATTGCAAGGTGCAATTCTGAAATGTTTTGCTTTTTCCTGCTCCTCTTAGCATGATAAAGAAGATTCAAAGAGAGTGAGATGCCAGCTCCTTTCATTCAGTCAGTAGCTTCAATCATTTCTGGACGTTTTTCAATGGCAAAAATCAATGAATATTGTAAATGCACAAACAGTAATTTCTCCGCATTGCAAGGTGCAATTCTGAAATTTTTTGCTTTTTCCTGCTCCTCTTAGCATGACAAAGAAGATTCAAAGAGAGTGAGATGCCAGATCCTTTTCTTCAGTCAGTAGCTTCAATCATTTCTGGTATATGAATAACATGATGTTTTTCAATGGCAAAAATCAATGAATTTTGTAAATGCACAAACAGTAATTTCTCCGCATTGCAAGGCGCAATTCTGAAATTTTTTGCTTTTTCCTGCTCCTCTTAGCATGATAAAGAAGATTCAAAGAGAGTGAGATGCCAGCTCCTTTCATTCAGTCAGTAGCTTCAATCATTTCTGGACATTTTTCAATGGCAAAAATCAATGAATATTGTAAATGCACAAACAGTAATTTCTCCGCATTGCAAGGTGCAATTCTGAAATTTTTTGCTTTTTCCTGCTCCTCTTAGCATGATAAAGAAGATTCAAAGAGAGTGAGATGCCAGCTCCTTTCATTCAGTCAGTAGCTTCAAACATTTCTGGTATATGAATAACATGATGTTTTTCAATGGCAAAAATCAATGAATATTGTAAATGCACAAACAGTAATTTCTCCGCATTGCAAGGTGCAAGTCTGAAATTTTTTGCTTTTTCCTGCTCCTCTTAGCATGATAAAGAAGATTCAAAGAGAGTGAGATGCCAGCTACTTTCATTCAGTCAGTAGCTTCAATCATTTCTGGACGTTTTTCAATGGCAAAAATCAATGAATATTGTAAATGCACAAACAGTAATTTCTTCGCATTGCAAGGTGCAATTCTGAAATGTTTTGCTTTTTCCTGCTCCTCTTAGCATGATAAAGAATATTCAAAGAGAGTGAGATGCCAGCTCCTTTCATTCAGTCAGTAGCTTCAATCATTTCTGGTAAATGAATACCATGATGTTTTTCAATGGCAAAAATCAATGAATTTTGTAAATGCACAAACAGTAATTTCTCCGCATTGCAAGGCGCAATTCTGAAATTTTTTGCTTTTTCCTGCTCCTCTTAGCATGATAAAGAAGATTCAAAGAGAGTGAGATGCCAGCTCCTTTCATTCAGTCAGTAGCTTCAATCATTTCTGGACGTTTTTCAATGGCAAAAATCAATGAATATTGTAAATGCACAAACAGTAATTTCTCCGCATTGCAAGGTGCAATTCTGAAATTTTTTGCTTTTTCCTGCTCCTCTTAGCATGATAAAGAAGATTCAAAGAGAGTGAGATGCCAGCTCCTTTCATTCAGTCAGTAGCTTCAATCATTTCTGGATGTTTTTCAATGGCAAAAGTCAATGAATATTGTAAATGCACAAACTGTAATTTCTTCGCATTGCAAGGTGCAATTCTGAAATTTTTTGCTTTTCCTGCTCCTCTTAGCATGATAAAGAAGATTCATAGAGAGTGAGATGCCAGCTCCTTTCATTCAGTCAGTAGCTTCAATCATTTCTGGACGTTTTTCAATGGCAAAAATCAATGAATATTGTAATTGCACAAACAGTAATTTCTCCGCATTGCAAGGTGCAATTCTGAAACTTTTTGCTTTTTCCTGCTCCTCTTAGCATGATAAAGAAGATTCAAAGAGAGTGAGATGCCAGCTCCTTTCATTCAGTCAGTAGCTTCAAACATTTCTGGTATATGAATAACATGATGTTTTTCAATGGCAAAAATCAATGAATATTGTAATTGCACAAACAGTAATTTCTCCGCATTGCAAGGTGCAATTCTGAAATTTTTTGCTTTTTCCTGCTCCTCTTAGCATGATAAAGAAGATTCAAAGAGAGTGAGATGCCAGCTCCTTTCATTCAGTCAGTAGCTTCAATCATTTCTGGACGTTTTTCAATGGCAAAAATCAATGAATATTGTAAATGCACAAACAGTAATTTCTCCGCATTGCAAGGTGCAATTCTGAAATTTTTTGCTTTTTCCTGCTCCTCTTAGCATGATAAAGAAGATTCAAAGAGAGTGAGATGCCAGCTCCTTTCATTCAGTCAGTAGCTTCAATCATTTCTGGACGTTTTTCAATGGCAAAAATCAATGAATATTGTAAATGCACAAACTGTAATTTCTCCGCATTGTAAGGTGCAATTCTGAAATTTTTTGCTTTTTCCTGCTCCTCTTAGCATGATAAAGAAGATTCAAAGAGAGTGAGATGCCAGCTCCTTTCATTCAGTCAGTAGCTTCAATCATTTCTGGACGTTTTTCAATGGCAAAAATCAATGAATATTGTAAATGCACAAACAGTAATTTCTCCGCATTGCAAGGTGCAATTCTGAAATTTTTTGCTTTTTCCTGCTCCTCTTAGCATGATAAAGAAGATTCAAAGAGAGTGAGATGCCAGCTCCTTTCATTCAGTCAGTAGCTTCAAACATTTCTGGTATATGAATAACATGATGTTTTTCAATGGCAAAAATCAATGAATATTGTAAATGCACAAACAGTAATTTCTCCGCATTGCAAGGTGCAAGTCTGAAATTTTTTGCTTTTTCCTGCTCCTCTTAGCATGATAAAGAAGATTCAAAGAGAGTGAGATGCCAGCTACTTTCATTCAGTCAGTAGCTTCAATCATTTCTGGACGGTTTTCAATGGTAAAAATCAATGAATATTGTAAATGCACAAACAGTAATTTCTCCGCATTGCAAGGTGCAATTCTGAAATTTTTTGCTTTTTCCTGCTCCTCTTAGCATGATAAAGAAGATTCAAAGAGAGTGAGATGCCAGCTCCTTTCATTCAGTCAGTAGCTTCAATCATTTCTGGACGTTTTTCAATGGCAAAAATCAATGAATATTGTAAATGCACAAACAGTAATTTCTCCGCATTGCAAGGTGCAATTCTGAAATTTTTTGCTTTTTCCTGCTCCTCTTAGCATGATAAAGAAGTTTCAAAGAGAGTGAGATGCCAGCTCCTTTCATTCAGTCAGTAGCTTCAATCATTTCTGGTAAATGAATAACATGATGTTTTTCAATGGCAAAAATCAATGAATTTTGTAAATGCACAAACACTAATTTCTCCGCATTGCAAGGCGCAATTCTGAAATTTTTTGCTTTTTCCTGCTCCTCTTAGCATGATAAAGAAGATTCAAAGAGAGTGAGATGCCAGCTCCTTTCATTCAGTCAGTAGCTTCAATTAGTTCTGAACGTTTTTCAATGGCAAAAATCAATGAATATTGTAAATGCACAAACAGTAATTTCTCCGCATTGCAAGGTGCAATTCTGAAATTTTTTGCTTTTTCCTGCTCCTCTTAGCATGATAAAGAAGATTCAAAGAGAGTGAGATGCCAGCTCCTTTCATTCAGTCAGTAGCTTCAATCATTTCTGGACGTTTTTCAATGGCAAAAATCAATGAATATTGTAAATGCACAAACAGTAATTTCTCCGCATTGCAAGGTGCAATTCTGAAATTTTTTGCTTTTTCCTGCTCCTCTTAGCATGATAAAGAAGATTCAAAGTGAGGTGCCAGCTCCTTTCATTCAGTCAGTAGCTTCAAACATTTCTGGTATATGAATAACATGTTTTTCAATGGCAAAAATCAATGAATATTGTAAATGCACAAACAGTAATTTATCCGCATTGCAAGGAGCAATTCTGAAATTTTTTGCTTTTTCCTGCTCCTCTTAGCATGATAAAGAAGATTCAAAGAGAGTGAGATGCCAGCTCCTTTCATTCAGTCAGTAGCTTCAATCATTTCTGGACGTTTTTCAATGGCAAAAATCAATGAATATTGTAAATGCACAAACAGTAATTTCTCCGCATTGCAAGGTGCAATTCTGAAATTTTTTGCTTTTTCCTGCTCCTCTTAGCATGATAAAGAAGATTCAAAGAGAGTGAGATGCCAGCTCCTTTCATTCAGTCAGTAGCTTCAATCATTTCTGGACGTTTTTCAATGGCAAAAATCAATGAATATTGTAAATGCACAAACTGTAATTTCTCCGCATTGCAAGGTGCAATTCTGAAATTTTTTGCTTTTTCCTGCTCCTCTTAGCATGATAAAGAAGATTCAAAGAGAGTGAGATGCCAGCTCCTTTCATTCAGTCAGTAGCTTCAAACATTTCTGGTATATGAATAACATGATGTTTTTCAATGGCAAAAATCAATGAATATTGTAAATGCACAAACAGTAATTTCTCCGCATTGCAAGGTGCAATTCTGAAATTTTTTGTTTTTTCCTGCTCCTCTTAGCATGATAAAGAAGATTCAAAGAGAGTGAGATGCCAGCTCCTTTCATTCAGTCAGTAGCTTCAAACATTTCTGGTATATGAATAACATGATGTTTTTCAATGGCAAAAATCAATGAATATTGTAAATGCACAAACAGTAATTTCTCCGCATTGCAAGGTGCAATTCTGAAATTTTTTGCTTTTTCCTGCTCCTCTTAGCATGTTAAAGAAGATTCAAAGAGAGTGAGATGCCAGCTCCTTTCGTTCAGTCAGTAGCCTCAATCATTTCTGGACGTTTTTCAATGGTAAAAATCAATGAATATTGTAAATGCACAAACAGTAATTTCTCCGCATTGCAAGGTGCAATTCTGAAATTTTTTGCTTTTTCCTGCTCCTCTTAGCATGATAAAGAAGATTCAAAGAGAGTGAGATGCCAGCTCCTTTCATTCAGTCAGTAGCTTCAATCATTTCTGGACGTTTTTCAATGGCAAAAATCAATGAATATTGTAAATGCACAAACAGTAATTTCTCCGCATTGCAAGGTGCAATTCTGAAATTTTTTGCTTTTACCTGCTCCTCTTAGCATGATAAAGAAGATTCAAAGAGAGTGAGATGCCAGCTCCTTTCATTCAGTCAGTAGCTTCAATCATTTCTGGACGTTTTTCAATGGCAAAAATCAATGAATATTGTAAATGCACAAACAGTAATTTCTCCGCATTGCAAGTTGCAATTCTGAAATTTTTTGCTTTTTCCTGCTCCACTTAGCATGATAAAGAAGATTCAAAGAGAGTGAGATGCCAGCTCCTTTCATTCAGTCAGTAGCTTCAAACATTTCTGGTATATGAATAACATGATGTTTTTCAATGGCAAAAATCAATGAATATTGTAAATGCACAAACAGTAATTTCTCCGCATTGCAAGGTGCAATTCTGAAATTTTTTGCTTTTTCCTGCTCCTCTTAGCATGATAAAGAAGATTCAAAGAGAGTGAGATGCCAGCTCCTTTCGTTCAGTCAGTAGCTTCAATCATTTCTGGACGTTTTTCAATGGCAAAAATCATTGAATATTATAAATGCACAAACAGTAACTTCTCCGCATTGCATAGTGCAATTCTGAAATTTTTTACTTTTTCCTGCTCCTCTTAGCATGATAAAGAAGATTCAAAGAGAGTGAGATGCCAGCTCCTTTCATTCAGTCAGTAGCTTCAATCATTTCTGGTATATGAATAACATGATGTTTTTCAATGGCAAAAATCAATGAATATTGTAAATGCACAAACAGTAATTTCTCCGCATTGCAAGGTGCAATTCTGAAATTTTTTGCCTTTTCCTGCTCCTCTTAGCATGATAAAGAAGATTCAAAGAGAGTGAGATGCCAGCTCCTTTCATTCAGTCAGTAGCTTCAATAATTTCTGGACGTTTTTCAATGGCAAAAATCAATGAATATTGTAAATGCACAAACAGTAATTTCTCCGCATTGCAAGGTGCAATTCTGAAATTTTTTGCTTTTTCCTGCTCCTCTTAGCATGATAAACATGATTCAAAGAGAGTGAGATGCCAGCTCCTTTCATTCAGTCAGTAGCTTCAATCATTTCTGGACGTTTTTCAATGGCAAAAATCAATGAATATTGTAAATGCACAAACAGTAATTTCTCCGCATTGCAAGGTGCAATTATGAAATTTTTTGCTTTTTCCTGCTCCTCTTAGCATGATAAAGAAGATTCAAAGAGAGTGAGATGCCAGCTCCTTTCATTCAGTCAGTAGCTTCAAACATTTCTGGTATATGAATAACATGATGTTTTTCAATGGCAAAAATCAATGAATATTGTAAATGCACAAACAGTAATTTCTCCGCATTGCAAGGTGCAATTCTGAAATTTTTTGCTTTTTCCTGCTCCTCTTAGCATGATAAAGAAGATTCAAAGAGAGTGAGATGCCAGCTCCTTTCATTCAGTCAGTAGCTTCAATCATTTCTAAACGTTTTTCAATGGCAAAAATCAATGAATATTGTAAATGCACAAACAGTAATTTCTCCGCATTGCAAGGTGCAATTCTGAAATTTTTTGCTTTTTCCTGCTCCTCTTAGCATGATAAAGAAGATTCAAAGAGAGTGAGATGCCAGCTCCTTTCATTCAGTCAGTAGCTTCAATCATTTCTGGACGTTTTTCAATGGCAAAAATCAATGAATATTGTAAATGCACAAACAGTAATTTCTCCGCATTGCAAGGTGCAATTCTGAAATTTTTTGCTTTTTCCTGCTCCTCTTAGCATGATAAAGAAGATTCAAAGAGAGTGAGGTGCCAGCTCCTTTCATTCAGTCAGTAGCTTCAAACATTTCTGGTATATGAATAACATGTTTTTCAATGGCAAAAATCAATGAATATTGTAAATGCACAAACAGTAATTTCTCCGCATTGCAAGGTGCAATTCTGAAATTTTTTGTTTTTTCCTGCTCCTCTTAGCATGATAAAGAAGATTCAAAGAGAGTGAGATGCCAGCTCCTTTCATTCAGTCAGTAGCTTCAAACATTTCTGGTATATGAATAACATGATGTTTTTCAATGGCAAAAATCAATGAACATTGTAAATGCACAAACAGTAATTTCTCCGCATTGCAAGGTGCAATTCTGAAATTTTTTGCTTTTTCCTGCTCCTCTTAGCATGTTAAAGAAGATTCAAAGAGAGTGAGATGCCAGCTCCTTTCGTTCAGTCAGTAGCCTCAATCATTTCTGGACGTTTTTCAATGGTAAAAATCAATGAATATTGTAAATGCACAAACAGTAATTTCTCCGCATTGCAAGGTGCAATTCTGAAATTTTTTGCTTTTTCCTGCTCCTCTTAGCATGATAAAGAAGATTCAAAGAGAGTGAGATGCCAGCTCCTTTCATTCAGTCAGTAGCTTCAAACATTTCTGGTATATGAATAACATGATGTTTTTCAATGGCAAAAATCAATGAATATTGTAAATGCACAAACAGTAATTTCTCCGCATTGCAAGGTGCAATTCTGAAATTTTTTGCTTTTTCCTGCTCCTCTTAGCATGATAAAGAAGATTCAAAGAGAGTGAGATGCCAGCTCCTTTCATTCAGTCAGTAGCTTCAATCATTTCTGGTATATGAATAACATGATGTTTTTCAATGGCAAAAATCAATGAATATTGTAAATGCACAAACAGTAATTTCTCCGCATTGCAAGGTGCAATTCTGAAATTTTTTGCTTTTTCCTGCTCCTCTTAGCATGATAAAGAAGATTCAAAGAGAGTGAGATGCCAGCTCCTTTCATTCAGTCAGTAGCTTCAATAATTTCTGGACGTTTTTCAATGGCAAAAATCAATGAATATTGTAAATGCACAAACAGTAATTTCTCCGCATTGCAAGGTGCAATTCTGAAATTTTTTGCTTTTTCCTGCTCCTCTTAGCATGATAAACATGATTCAAAGAGAGTGAGATGCCAGCTCCTTTCATTCAGTCAGTAGCTTCAATCATTTCTGGACGTTTTTCAATGGCAAAAATCAATGAATATTGTAAATGCACAAACAGTAATTTCTCCGCATTGCAAGGTGCAATTCTGAAATTTTTTGCTTTTACCTGCTCCTCTTAGCATGATAAAGAAGATTCAAAGAGAGTGAGATGCCAGCTCCTTTCATTCAGTCAGTAGCTTCAATCATTTCTGGACGTTTTTCAATGGCAAAAATCAATGAATATTGTAAATGCACAAACAGTAATTTCTCCGCATTGCAAGTTGCAATTCTGAAATTTTTTGCTTTTTCCTGCTCCACTTAGCATGATAAAGAAGATTCAAAGAGAGTGAGATGCCAGCTCCTTTCATTCAGTCAGTAGCTTCAAACATTTCTGGTATATGAATAACATGATGTTTTTCAATGGCAAAAATCAATGAATATTGTAAATGCACAAACAGTAATTTCTCCGCATTGCAAGGTGCAATTCTGAAATTTTTTGCTTTTTCCTGCTCCTCTTAGCATGATAAAGAAGATTCAAAGAGAGTGAGATGCCAGCTCCTTTCGTTCAGTCAGTAGCTTCAATCATTTCTGGACGTTTTTCAATGGCAAAAATCATTGAATATTATAAATGCACAAACAGTAATTTCTCCGCATTGCATAGTGCAATTCTGAAATTTTTTACTTTTTCCTGCTCCTCTTAGCATGATAAAGAAGATTCAAAGAGAGTGAGATGCCAGCTCCTTTCATTCAGTCAGTAGCTTCAATCATTTCTGGTATATGAATAACATGATGTTTTTCAATGGCAAAAATCAATGAATATTGTAAATGCACAAACAGTAATTTCTCCGCATTGCAAGGTGCAATTCTGAAATTTTTTGCTTTTTCCTGCTCCTCTTAGCATGATAAAGAAGATTCAAAGAGAGTGAGATGCCAGCTCCTTTCATTCAGTCAGTAGCTTCAATAATTTCTGGACGTTTTTCAATGGCAAAAATCAATGAATATTGTAAATGCACAAACAGTAATTTCTCCGCATTGCAAGGTGCAATTCTGAAATTTTTTGCTTTTTCCTGCTCCTCTTAGCATGATAAACATGATTCAAAGAGAGTGAGATGCCAGCTCCTTTCATTCAGTCAGTAGCTTCAATCATTTCTGGACGTTTTTCAATGGCAAAAATCAATGAATATTGTAAATGCACAAACAGTAATTTCTCCGCATTGCAAGGTGCAATTATGAAATTTTTTGCTTTTTCCTGCTCCTCTTAGCATGATAAAGAAGATTCAAAGAGAGTGAGATGCCAGCTCCTTTCATTCAGTCAGTAGCTTCAAACATTTCTGGTATATGAATAACATGATGTTTTTCAATGGCAAAAATCAATGAATATTGTAAATGCACAAACAGTAATTTCTCCGCATTGCAAGGTGCAATTCTGAAATTTTTTGCTTTTTCCTGCTCCTCTTAGCATGATAAAGAAGATTCAAAGAGAGTGAGATGCCAGCTCCTTTCATTCAGTCAGTAGCTTCAATCATTTCTGGATGTTTTTCAATGGCAAAAATCAATGAATATTGTAAATGCACAAACAGTAATTTCTCCGCATTGCAAGGTGCAATTCTGAAATTTTTTGCTTTTTCCTGCTCCTCTTAGCATGATAAACAAGATTCAAAGAGAGTGAGATGCCAGCTCCTTTCATTCAGTCAGTAGCTTCAATCATTTCTGGACGTTTTTCAATGGCAAAAATCAATGAATATTGTAAATGCACAAACAGTAATTTCTCCGCATTGCAAGGTGCAATTCTGAAATTTTTTGCTTTTTCCTGCTCCTCTTAGCATGATAAAGAAGATTCAAAGAGAGTGAGATGCCAGCTCCTTTCATTCAGTCAGTAGCTTCAAACATTTCTGGTATATGAATAACATGATGTTTTTCAATGGCAAAAATCAATGAATATTGTAAATGCACAAACAGTAATTTCTCCGCATTGCAAGGTGCAATTCTGAAATTTTTTGCTTTTTCCTGCTCCTCTTAGCATGATAAAGAAGATTCAAAGAGAGTGAGATGCCAGCTCCTTTCATTCAGTCAGTAGCTTCAATCATTTCTGGATGTTTTTCAATGGCAAAAATCAATGAATATTGTAAATGCACAAACAGTAATTTCTCCGCATTGCAAGGTGCAATTCTGAAATTTTTTGCTTTTTCCTGCTCCTCTTAGCATGATAAACAAGATTCAAAGAGAGTGAGATGCCAGCTCCTTTCATTCAGTCAGTAGCTTCAATCATTTCTGGACGTTTTTCAATGGCAAAAATCAATGAATATTGTAAATGCACAAACAGTAATTTCTCCGCATTGCAAGGTGCAATTCTGAAATTTTTTGCTTTTTCCTGCTCCTCTTAGCATGATAAAGAAGATTCAAAGAGAGTGAGATGCCAGCTCCTTTCATTCAGTCAGTAGCTTCAAACATTTCTGGTATATGAATAACATGATGTTTTTCAATGGCAAAAATCAATGAATATTGTAAATGCACAAACAGTAATTTCTCCGCATTGCAAGGTGCAAGTCTGAAATTTTTTGCTTTTTCCTGCTCCTCTTAGCATGATAAAGAAGATTCAAAGAGAGTGAGATGCCAGCTACTTTCATTCAGTCAGTAGCTTCAATCATTTCTGGACGTTTTTCAATGGTAAAAATCAATGAATATTGTAAATGCACAAACAGTAATTTCTCCACATTGCAAGGTGCAATTCTGAAATTTTTTGCTTTTTCCTGCTCCTCTTAGCATGATAAAGAAGATTCAAAGAGAGTGAGATGCCAGCTCCTTTCATTCAGTCAGTAGCTTCAAACATTTCTGGTATATGAATAACATGATGTTTTTCAATGGCAAAAATCAATGAATATTGTAAATGCACAAACAGTAATTTCTCCGCATTGCAAGGTGCAATTCTGAAATTTTTTGCTTTTTCCTGCTCCTCTTAGCATGATAAAGAAGATTCAAAGAGAGTGAGATGCCAGCTCCTTTCATTCAGTCAGTAGCTTCAAACATTTCTGGTATATGAATAACATGATGTTTTTCAATGGCAAAAATCAATGAATATTGTAAATGCACAAACAGTAATTTCTCCGCATTGCAAGGTGCAATTCTGAAATTTTTTGCTTTTTCCTGCTCCTCTTAGCATGATAAAGAAGATTCAAAGAGAGTGAGATGCCAGCTCCTTTCATTCAGTCAGTAGCTTCAATCATTTCTGGATGTTTTTCAATGGCAAAAATCAATGAATATTGTAAATGCACAAACTGTAATTTCTCCGCATTGCAAGGTGCAATTCTGAAATTTTTTGCTTTTTCCTGCTCCTCTTAGCATGATAAAGAAGATTCAAAGAGAGTGAGATGCCAGCTCCTTTCATTCAGTCAGTAGCTTCAATCATTTCTGGACGTTTTTCAATGGCAAAAATCAATGAATATTGTAAATGCACAAACAGTAATTTCTCCGCATTGCAAGGTGCAATTCTGAAATTTTTTGCTTTTTCCTGCTCCTCTTAGCATGATAAAGAAGATTCAAAGAGAGTGAGATGCCAGCTCCTTTCATTCAGTCAGTACCTTCAATCATTTCTGGACGTTTTTCAATGGCAAAAATCAATGAAAATTGTAAATGCACAAACAGTAATTTCTCCGCATTGCAAGGTGCGATTCTGAAATTTTTTGCTTTTTCCTGCTCCTCTTAGCATGATAAAGAAGATTCAAAGAGAGTGAGATGCCAGCTCCTTTCATTCAGTCAGTAGCTTCAAACATTTCTGGTATATGAATAACATGATGTTTTTCAATGGCAAAAATCAATGAATATTGTAAATGCACAAACAGTAATTTCTCCGCATTGCAAGGTGCAAGTCTGAAATTTTTTGCTTTTTCCTGCTCCTCTTAGCATGATAAAGAAGATTCAAAGAGAGTGAGATGCCAGCTACTTTCATTCAGTCAGTAGCTTCAATCATTTCTGGACCTTTTTCAATGGTAAAAATCAATGAATATTGTAAATGCACAAACAGTAATTTCTCCACATTGCAAGGTGCAATTCTGAAATTTTTTGCTTTTTCCTGCTCCTCTTAGCATGATAAAGAAGATTCAAAGAGAGTGAGATGCCAGCTCCTTTCATTCAGTCAGTAGCTTCAAACATTTCTGGTATATGAATAACATGTTTTTCAATGGCAAAAATCAATGAATATTGTAAATGCACAAACAGTAATTTCTCCGCATTGCAAGGTGCAATTCTGAAATTTTTTGCTTTTTCCTGCTCCTCTTAGCATGATAAAGAAGATTCAAAGAGAGTGAGATGCCAGCTCCTTTCATTCAGTCAGTAGCTTCAAACATTTCTGGTATATGAATAACATGATGTTTTTCAATGGCAAAAATCAATGAATATTGTAAATGCACAAACAGTAATTTCTCCGCATTGCAAGGTGCAATTCTGAAATTTTTTGCTTTTTCCTGCTCCTCTTAGCATGATAAAGAAGATTCAAAGAGAGTGAGATGCCAGCTCCTTTCATTCAGTCAGTAGCTTCAATCATTTCTGGATGTTTTTCAATGGCAAAAATCAATGAATATTGTAAATGCACAAACAGTAATTTCTCCGCATTGCAAGGTGCAATTCTGAAATTTTTTGCTTTTTCCTGCTCCTCTTAGCATGATAAAGAAGATTCAAAGAGAGTGAGATGTCAGCTCCTTTCATTCAGTCAGTAGCTTCAAACATTTCTGGTATATGAATAACATGATGTTTTTCAATGGCAAAAATCAATGAATTTTGTAAATGCACAAACAGTAATTTCTCCGCATTGCAAGGTGCAATTCTGAAATTTTTTGCTTTTTCCTGCTCCTCTTAGCATGATAAAGAAGATTCAAAGAGAGTGAGATGCCAGCTCCTTTCATTCAGTCAGTAGCTTCAATCATTTCTGGATGTTTTTCAATGGCAAAAATCAATGAATATTGTAAATGCACAAACAGTAATATCTCCACATTGCAAGGTGCAATTCTGAAATTTTTTGCTTTTTCCTGCTAATCCTAGCATGATAAAGAAGATTCAAAGAGAGTGAGATGCCAGCTCCTTTCATTCAGTCAGTAGCTTCAAACATTTCTGGTATATGAAAAACACATGTTTTTCAATGGCAAAAATCAATGAATATTGTAAATGCACAAACAGTAATATCTCCACATTGCAAGGTGCAATTCTGAAATTTTTTGCTTTTTCCTGCTAATCCTAGCATGATAAAGAAGATTCAAAGAGAGTGAGATGCCAGCTCCTTTCATTCAGTCAGTAGCTTCAAACATTTCTGGTATATGAAAAACATGTTTTTCAATGGCAAAAATCAATGAATATTGTAAATGCACAAACAGTAATATCTCCACATTGCAAGGTGCAATTCTGAAATTTTTAGCTTTTTCCTGTTAATCCTAGCATGATAAAGAAGATTCAAAGAGAGTGAGATGCCAGCTCCTTTCATTCAGTCAGTAGCTTCAAACATTTCTGGACGTTTTTCAATGGCAAAAATCAATGAATATTGTAAATGCACAAACAGTAATATCTCCACATTGCAAGGTGCAATTCTGAAATTTTTTGCTTTTTCCTGTTAATCCTAGCATGATAAACAAGATTCAAAGAGAGTGAGATGCCAGCTCCTTTCATTCAGTCAGTAGCTTCAAACATTTCTGGTATATGAAAAACGTTTTTCAATGGCAAAAATCAATGAATATTGTAAATGCACAAACAGTAATATCTCCACATTGCAAGGTGCAATTCTGAAATTTTTTGCTTTTTCCTGCTAATCCTAGCATGATAAAGAAGATTCAAAGAGAGTGAGATGCCAGCTCCTTTCATTCAGTCAGTAGCTTCAAACATTTCTGGTATATGAAAAACATGTTTTTCAATGGCAAAAATCAATGAATATTGTAAATGCACAAACAGTAATATCTCCACATTGCAAGGTGCAATTCTGAAATTTTTTGCTTTTTCCTGCTAATCCTAGCATGATAAAGAAGATTCAAAGAGAGTGAGATGCCAGCTCCTTTCATTCAGTCAGTAGCTTCAAACATTTCTGGACGTTTTTCAATGGCAAAAATCAATGAATATTGTAAATGCACAAACAGTAATATCTCCACATTGCAAGGTGCAATTCTGAAATTTTTTGCTTTTTCCTGTTAATCCTAGCATGATAAAGAAGATTCAAAGAGAGTGAGATGCCAGCTCCTTTCATTCAGTCAGTAGCTTCAAACATTTCTGGTATATGAAAAACATGTTTTTCAATGGCAAAAATCAATGAATATTGTAAATGCACAAACAGTAATATCTCCACATTGCAAGGTGAAATTCTGAAATTTTTTGCTTTTTCCTGTTAATCCTAGCATGATAAAGAAGATTCAAAGAGAGTGAGATGCCAGCTCCTTTCATTCAGTCAGTAGCTTCAAACATTTCTGGTATATGAAAAACATGTTTTTCAATGGCAAAAATCAATGAATATTGTAAATGCACAAACAGTAATATCTCCACATTGCAAGGTGCAATTCTGAAATTTTTTGCTTTTTCCTGCTAATCCTAGCATGATAAAGAAGATTCAAAGAGAGTGAGATGCCAGCTCCTTTCATTCAGTCAGTAGCTTCAATCATTTCTGGACATTTTTCAATGGCAAAAATCAATGAATATTGTAAATGCACAAACAGTAATTTCTCCGCATTGCAAGGTGCAATTCTGAAATTTTTTGCTTTTTCCTGCTCCTCTTAGCATGATAAAGAAGATTCAAAGAGAGTGAGATGACAGCTCCTTTCATTCAGTCAGTAGCTTCAATCATTTCTGGACGTTTTTCAATGGCAAAAATCAATGAATATTGTAAATGCACAAACAGTAATTTCTCCGCATTGCAAGGTGCAATTCTGAAATTTTTTGCTTTTTCCTGCTCCTCTTAGCATGATAAAGAAGATTCAAAGAGAGTGAGATGCCAGCTCCTTTCATTCAGTCAGTAGCTTCAAACATTTCTGGTATATGAAAAACATGTTTTTCAATGGCAAAAATCAATGAATATTGTAAATGCACAAACAGTAATATCTCCACATTGCAAGGTGCAATTCTGAAATTCTTTGCTTTTTCCTGCTAATCCTAGCATGATAAAGAAGATTCAAAGAGAGTGAGATGCCAGCTCCTTTCATTCAGTCAGTAGCTTCAAACATTTCTGGTATATGAAAAACATGTTTTTCAATGGCAAAAATCAATGAATATTGTAAATGCACAAACAGTAATATCTCCACATTGCAAGGTGCAATTCTGAAATTTTTAGCTTTTTCCTGTTAATCCTAGCATGATAAAGAAGATTCAAAGAGAGTGAGATGCCAGCTCCTTTCATTCAGTCAGTAGCTTCAAACATTTCTGGACGTTTTTCAATGGCAAAAATCAATGAATATTGTAAATGCACAAACAGTAATATCTCCACATTGCAAGGTGCAATTCTGAAATTTTTTGCTTTTTCCTGTTAATCCTAGCATGATAAAGAAGATTCAAAGAGAGTGAGATGCCAGCTCCTTTCATTCAGTCAGTAGCTTCAAACATTTCTGGTATATGAAAAACATGTTTTTCAATGGCAAAAATCAATGAATATTGTAAATGCACAAACAGTAATATCTCCACATTGCAAGGTGCAATTCTGAAATTTTTTGCTTTTTCCTGCTAATCCTAGCATGATAAAGAAGATTCAAAGAGAGTGAGATGCCAGCTCCTTTCATTCAGTCAGTAGCTTCAAACATTTCTGGTATATGAAAAACATGTTTTTCAATGGCAAAAATCAATGAATATTGTAAATGCACAAACAGTAATATCTCCACATTGCAAGGTGCAATTCTGAAATTTTTTGCTTTTTCCTGCTAATCCTAGCATGATAAAGAAGATTCAAAGAGAGTGAGATGCCAGCTCCTTTCATTCAGTCAGTAGCTTCAAACATTTCTGGACGTTTTTCAATGGCAAAAATCAATGAATATTGTAAATGCACAAACAGTAATATCTCCACATTGCAAGGTGCAATTCTGAAATTTTTTGCTTTTTCCTGTTAATCCTAGCATGATAAAGAAGATTCAAAGAGAGTGAGATGCCAGCTCCTTTCATTCAGTCAGTAGCTTCAAACATTTCTGGTATATGAAAAACATGTTTTTCAATGGCAAAAATCAATGAATATTGTAAATGCACAAACAGTAATATCTCCACATTGCAAGGTGCAATTCTGAAATTTTTTGCTTTTTCCTGCTAATCCTAGCATGATAAAGAAGATTCAAAGAGAGTGAGATGCCAGCTCCTTTCATTCAGTCAGTAGCTTCAAACATTTCTGGACGTTTTTCAATGGCAAAAATCAATGAATATTGTAAATGCACAAACAGTAATATCTCCACATTGCAAGGTGCAATTCTGAAATTTTTTGCTTTTTCCTGTTAATCCTAGCATGATAAAGAAGATTCAAAGAGAGTGAGATGCCAGCTCCTTTCATTCAGTCAGTAGCTTCAAACATTTCTGGTATATGAAAAACATGTTTTTCAATGGCAAAAATCAATGAATATTGTAAATGCACAAACAGTAATATCTCCACATTGCAAGGTGCAATTCTGAAATTTTTTGCTTTTTCCTGCTAATCCTAGCATGATAAAGAAGATTCAAAGAGAGTGAGATGCCAGCTCCTTTCATTCAGTCAGTAGCTTCAAACATTTCTGGTATATGAAAAACATGTTTTTCAATGGCAAAAATCAATGAATATTGTAAATGCACAAACAGTAATATCTCCACATTGGAAGGTGCAATTCTGAACTTTTTAGCTTTTTCCTGTTAATCCTAGCATGATAAAGAAGATTCAAAGAGAGTGAGATGCCAGCTCCTTTCATTCAGTCAGTAGCTTCAAACATATCTGGACGTTTTTCAATGGCAAAAATCAATGAATATTGTAAATGCACAAACAGTAATATCTCCACATTGCAAGGTGCAATTCTGAAATTTTTTGCTTTTTCCTGTTAATCCTAGCATGATAAAGAAGATTCAAAGAGAGTGAGATGCCAGCTCCTTTCATTCAGTCAGTAGCTTCAAACATTTCTGGTATATGAAAAACATGTTTTTCAATGGCAAAAATCAATGAATATTGTAAATGCACAAACAGTAATATCTCCACATTGCAAGGTGCAATTCTGAAATTTTTTGCTTTTTCCTGCTAATCCTAGCATGATAAAGAAGATTCAAAGAGAGTGAGATGCCAGCTCCTTTCATTCAGTCAGTAGCTTCAAACATTTCTGGTATATGAAAAACATGTTTTTCAATGGCAAAAATCAATGAATATTGTAAATGCACAAACAGTAATATCTCCACATTGCAAGGTGCAATTCTGAAATTTTTTGCTTTTTCCTGCTAATCCTAGCATGATAAAGAAGATTCAAAGAGAGTGAGATGCCAGCTCCTTTCATTCAGTCAGTAGCTTCAAACATTTCTGGACGTTTTTCAATGGCAAAAATCAATGAATATTGTAAATGCACAAACAGTAATATCTCCACATTGCAAGGTGCAATTCTGAAATTTTTTGCTTTTTCCTGTTAATCCTAGCATGATAAAGAAGATTCAAAGAGAGTGAGATGCCAGCTCCTTTCATTCAGTCAGTAGCTTCAAACATTTCTGGTATATGAAAAACATGTTTTTCAATGGCAAAAATCAATGAATATTGTAAATGCACAAACAGTAATATCTCCACATTGCAAGGTGCAATTCTGAAATTTTTTGCTTTTTCCTGCTAATCCTAGCATGATAAAGAAGATTCAAAGAGAGTGAGATGCCAGCTCCTTTCATTCAGTCAGTAGCTTCAAACATTTCTGGTATATGAAAAACATGTTTTTCAATGGCAAAAATCAATGAATATTGTAAATGCACAAACAGTAATATCTCCACATTGCAAGGTGCAATTCTGAAATTCTTTGCTTTTTCCTGCTAATCCTAGCATGATAAAGAAGATTCAAAGAGAGTGAGATGCCAGCTCCTTTCATTCAGTCAGTAGCTTCAAACATTTCTGGTATATGAAAAACATGTTTTTCAATGGCAAAAATCAATGAATATTGTAAATGCACAAACAGTAATATCTCCACATTGCAAGGTGCAGTTCTGAAATTTTTAGCTTTTTCCTGTTAATCCTAGCATGATAAAGAAGATTCAAAGAGAGTGAGATGCCAGCTCCTTTCATTCAGTCAGTAGCTTCAAACATTTCTGGACGTTTTTCAATGGCAAAAATCAATGAATATTGTAAATGCACAAACAGTAATATCTCCACATTGCAAGGTGCAATTCTGAAATTTTTTGCTTTTTCCTGTTAATCCTAGCATGATAAAGAAGATTCAAAGAGAGTGAGATGCCAGCTCCTTTCATTCAGTCAGTAGCTTCAAACATTTCTGGTATATGAAAAACGTTTTTCAATGGCAAAAATCAATGAATATTGTAAATGCACAAACAGTAATATCTCCACATTGCAAGGTGCAATTCTGAAATTTTTTGCTTTTTCCTGCTAATCCTAGCATGATAAAGAAGATTCAAAGAGAGTGAGATGCCAGCTCCTTTCATTCAGTCAGTAGCTTCAAACATTTCTGGTATATGAAAAACATGTTTTTCAATGGCAAAAATCAATGAATATTGTAAATGCACAAACAGTAATATCTCCACATTGCAAGGTGCAATTCTGAAATTTTTTGCTTTTTCCTGCTAATCCTAGCATGATAAAGAAGATTCAAAGAGAGTGAGATGCCAGCTCCTTTCATTCAGTCAGTAGCTTCAAACATTTCTGGACGTTTTTCAATGGCAAAAATCAATGAATATTGTAAATGCACAAACAGTAATATCTCCACATTGCAAGGTGCAATTCTGAAATTTTTTGCTTTTTCCTGTTAATCCTAGCATGATAAAGAAGATTCAAAGAGAGTGAGATGCCAGCTCCTTTCATTCAGTCAGTAGCTTCAAACATTTCTGGTATATGAAAAACATGTTTTTCAATGGCAAAAATCAATGAATATTGTAAATGCACAAACAGTAATATCTCCACATTGCAAGGTGCAATTCTGAAATTTTTTGCTTTTTCCTGCTAATCCTAGCATGATAAAGAAGATTCAAAGAGAGTGAGATGCCAGCTCCTTTCATTCAGTCAGTAGCTTCAAACATTTCTGGTATATGAAAAACACATGTTTTTCAATGGCAAAAATCAATGAATATTGTAAATGCACAAACAGTAATATCTCCACATTGCAAGGTGCAATTCTGAAATTTTTTGCTTTTTCCTGCTAATCCTAGCATGATAAAGAAGATTCAAAGAGAGTGAGATGCCAGCTCCTTTCATTCAGTCAGTAGCTTCAAACATTTCTGGTATATGAAAAACATGTTTTTCAATGGCAAAAATCAATGAATATTGTAAATGCACAAACAGTAATATCTCCACATTGCAAGGTGCAATTCTGAAATTTTTAGCTTTTTCCTGTTAATCCTAGCATGATAAAGAAGATTCAAAGAGAGTGAGATGCCAGCTCCTTTCATTCAGTCAGTAGCTTCAAACATTTCTGGACGTTTTTCAATGGCAAAAATCAATGAATATTGTAAATGCACAAACAGTAATATCTCCACATTGCAAGGTGCAATTCTGAAATTTTTTGCTTTTTCCTGTTAATCCTAGCATGATAAAGAAGATTCAAAGAGAGTGAGATGCCAGCTCCTTTCATTCAGTCAGTAGCTTCAAACATTTCTGGTATATGAAAAACATGTTTTTCAATGGCAAAAATCAATGAATATTGTAAATGCACAAACAGTAATATCTCCACATTGCAAGGTGCAATTCTGAAATTTTTTGCTTTTTCCTGCTAATCCTAGCATGATAAAGAAGATTCAAAGAGAGTGAGATGCCAGCTCCTTTCATTCAGTCAGTAGCTTCAAACATTTCTGGTATATGAAAAACACATGTTTTTCAATGGCAAAAATCAATGAATATTGTAAATGCACAAACAGTAATATCTCCACATTGCAAGGTGCAATTCTGAAATTTTTTGCTTTTTCCTGCTAATCCTAGCATGATAAAGAAGATTCAAAGAGAGTGAGATGCCAGCTCCTTTCATTCAGTCAGTAGCTTCAAACATTTCTGGTATATGAAAAACATGTTTTTCAATGGCAAAAATCAATGAATATTGTAAATGCACAAACAGTAATATCTCCACATTGCAAGGTGCAATTCTGAAATTTTTAGCTTTTTCCTGTTAATCCTAGCATGATAAAGAAGATTCAAAGAGAGTGAGATGCCAGCTCCTTTCATTCAGTCAGTAGCTTCAAACATTTCTGGACGTTTTTCAATGGCAAAAATCAATGAATATTGTAAATGCACAAACAGTAATATCTCCACATTGCAAGGTGCAATTCTGAAATTTTTTGCTTTTTCCTGTTAATCCTAGCATGATAAACAAGATTCAAAGAGAGTGAGATGCCAGCTCCTTTCATTCAGTCAGTAGCTTCAAACATTTCTGGTATATGAAAAACGTTTTTCAATGGCAAAAATCAATGAATATTGTAAATGCACAAACAGTAATATCTCCACATTGCAAGGTGCAATTCTGAAATTTTTTGCTTTTTCCTGCTAATCCTAGCATGATAAAGAAGATTCAAAGAGAGTGAGATGCCAGCTCCTTTCATTCAGTCAGTAGCTTCAAACATTTCTGGTATATGAAAAACATGTTTTTCAATGGCAAAAATCAATGAATATTGTAAATGCACAAACAGTAATATCTCCACATTGCAAGGTGCAATTCTGAAATTTTTTGCTTTTTCCTGCTAATCCTAGCATGATAAAGAAGATTTAAAGAGAGTGAGATGCCAGCTCCTTTCATTCAGTCAGTAGCTTCAAACATTTCTGGACGTTTTTCAATGGCAAAAATCAATGAATATTGTAAATGCACAAACAGTAATATCTCCACATTGCAAGGTGCAATTCTGAAATTTTTTGCTTTTTCCTGTTAATCCTAGCATGATAAAGAAGATTCAAAGAGAGTGAGATGCCAGCTCCTTTCATTCAGTCAGTAGCTTCAAACATTTCTGGTATATGAAAAACATGTTTTTCAATGGCAAAAATCAATGAATATTGTAAATGCACAAACAGTAATATCTCCACATTGCAAGGTGAAATTCTGAAATTTTTTGCTTTTTCCTGTTAATCCTAGCATGATAAAGAAGATTCAAAGAGAGTGAGATGCCAGCTCCTTTCATTCAGTCAGTAGCTTCAAACATTTCTGGTATATGAAAAACATGTTTTTCAATGGCAAAAATCAATGAATATTGTAAATGCACAAACAGTAATATCTCCACATTGCAAGGTGCAATTCTGAAATTTTTTGCTTTTTCCTGCTAATCCTAGCATGATAAAGAAGATTCAAAGAGAGTGAGATGCCAGCTCCTTTCATTCAGTCAGTAGCTTCAATCATTTCTGGACATTTTTCAATGGCAAAAATCAATGAATATTGTAAATGCACAAACAGTAATTTCTCCGCATTGCAAGGTGCAATTCTGAAATTTTTTGCTTTTTCCTGCTCCTCTTAGCATGATAAAGAAGATTCAAAGAGAGTGAGATGACAGCTCCTTTCATTCAGTCAGTAGCTTCAATCATTTCTGGACGTTTTTCAATGGCAAAAATCAATGAATATTGTAAATGCACAAACAGTAATTTCTCCGCATTGCAAGGTGCAATTCTGAAATTTTTTGCTTTTTCCTGCTAATCCTAGCATGATAAAGAAGATTCAAAGAGTGAGATGCCAGCTCCTTTCATTCAGTCAGTAGCTTCAAACATTTCTGGTATATGAAAAACATGTTTTTCAATGGCAAAAATCAATGAATATTGTAAATGCACAAACAGTAATATCTCCACATTGCAAGGTGCAATTCTGAAATTTTTTGCTTTTTCCTGTTAATCCTAGCATGATAAAGAAGATTCAAAGAGAGTGAGATGCAAGCTCCTTTCATTCAGTCAGTAGCTTCAAACATTTCTGGTATATGAAAAACATGTTTTTCAATGGCAAAAATCAATGAATATTGTAAATGCACAAACAGTAATATCTCCACATTGCAAGGTGCAATTCGGAAATTTTTTGCTTTTTCCTGCTAATCCTAGCATGATAAAGAAGATTCAAAGAGAGTGAGATGCCAGCTCCTTTCATTCAGTCAGTAGTTTCAAACATTTCTGGTATATGAATAACATGATGTTTTTCAATGGCAAAAATCAATGAATATTGTAAATGCACAAACAGTAATATCTCCACATTGCAAGGTGCAATTCTGAAATTTTTTGCTTTTTCCTGCTAATCCTAGCATGATAAAGAAGATTCAAAGAGAGTGAGATGCCAGCTCCTTTCATTCAGTCAGTAGCTTCAAACATTTCTGGACGTTTTTCAATGGCAAAAATCAATGAATATTGTAAATGCACAAACAGTAATATCTCCACATTGCAAGGTGCAATTCTGAAATTTTTTGCTTTTTCCTGTTAATCCTAGCATGATAAAGAAGATTCAAAGAGAGTGAGATGCCAGCTCCTTTCATTCAGTCAGTAGCTTCAAACATTTCTGGTATATGAAAAACATGTTTTTCAATGGCAAAAATCAATGAATATTGTAAATGCACAAACAGTAATATCTCCACATTGGAAGGTGCAATTCGGAAATTTTTTGCTTTTTCCTGCTAATCCTAGCATGATAAAGAAGATTCAAAGAGAGTGAGATGCCAGCTCCTTTCATTCAGTCAGTAGCTTCAAACATTTCTGGTATTTGAATAACATGATGTTTTTCAATGGCAAAAATCAATGAATATTGTAAATGCACAAACAGTAATATCTCCACATTGCAAGGTGCAATTCTGAAATTTTTTGCTTTTTCCTGCTAATCCTAGCATGATAAAGAAGATTCAAAGAGAGTGAGATGCCAGCTCCTTTCATTCAGTCAGTAGCTTCAAACATTTCTGAACGTTTTTCAATGGCAAAAATCAATTAATATTGTAAATGCACAAACAGTAATATCTCCACATTGCAAGGTGCAATTCTGAAATTTTTTGCTTTTTCCTGTTAATCCTAGCATGATAAAGAAGATTCAAAGAGAGTGAGATGCCAGCTCCTTTCATTCAGTCAGTAGCTTCAAACATTTCTGGTATATGAAAAACATGTTTTTCAATGGCAAAAATCAATGAATATTGTAAATGCACAAACAGTAATATCTCCACATTGCAAGGTGCAATTCTGAAATTTTTTGCTTTTTCCTGCTAATCCTAGCATGATAAAGAAGATTCAAAGAGAGTGAGATGCCAGCTCCTTTCATTCAGTCAGTAGCTTCAAACATTTCTGGTATATGAAAAACATGTTTTTCAATGGCAAAAATCAATGAATATTGTAAATGCACAAACAGTAATATCTCCACATTGCAAGGTGCAATTCTGAAATTTTTAGCTTTTTCCTGTTAATCCTAGCATGATAAAGAAGATTCAAAGAGAGTGAGATGCCAGCTCCTTTCATTCAGTCAGTAGCTTCAAACATTTCTGGTATATGAAAAACATGTTTTTCAATGGCAAAAATCAATGAATATTGTAAATGCACAAACAGTAATATCTCCACATTGCAAGGTGCAATTCTGAAATTTTTTGCTTTTTCCTGCTAATCCTAGCATGATAAAGAAGATTCAAAGAGAGTGAGATGCCAGCTCCTTTCATTCAGTCAGTAGCTTCAAACATTTCTGGTATATGAAAAACATGTTTTTCAATGGCAAAAATCAATGAATATTGTAAATGCACAAACAGTAATATCTCCACATTGCAAGGTGCAATTCGGAAATTTTTTGCTTTTTCCTGCTAATCCTAGCATGATAAAGAAGATTCAAAGAGAGTGAGATGCCAGCTCCTTTCATTCAGTCAGTAGCTTCAAACATTTCTGGTATATGAATAACATGATGTTTTTCAATGGCAAAAATCAATGAATATTGTAAATGCACAAACAGTAATATCTCCACATTGCAAGGTGCAATTCTGAAATTTTTTGCTTTTTCCTGCTAATCCTAGCATGATAAAGAAGATTCAAAGAGAGTGAGATGCCAGCTCCTTTCATTCAGTCAGTAGCTTCAAACATTTCTGGACGTTTTTCAATGGCAAAAATCAATGAATATTGTAAATGCACAAACAGTAATATCTCCACATTGCAAGGTGCAATTCTGAAATTTTTTGCTTTTTCCTGTTAATCCTAGCATGATAAAGAAGATTCAAAGAGAGTGAGATGCCAGCTCCTTTCATTCAGTCAGTAGCTTCAAACATTTCTGGTATATGAAAAACATGTTTTTCAATGGCAAAAATCAATGAATATTGTAAATGCACAAACAGTAATATCTCCACATTGCAAGGTGCAATTCTGAAATTTTTTGCTTTTTCCTGTTAATCCTAGCATGATAAAGAAGATTCAAAGAGAGTGAGATGCCAGCTCCTTTCATTCAGTCAGTAGCTTCAAACATTTCTGGTATATGAAAAACATGTTTTTCAATGGCAAAAATCAATGAATATTGTAAATGCACAAACAGTAATATCTCCACATTGCAAGGTGCAATTCTGAAATTTTTTGCTTTTTCCTGCTAATCCTAGCATGATAAAGAAGATTCAAAGAGAGTGAGATGCCAGCTCCTTTCATTCAGTCAGTAGCTTCAAACATTTCTGGTATATGAAAAACATGTTTTTCAATGGCAAAAATCAATGAATATTGTAAATGCACAAACAGTAATATCTCCACATTGGAAGGTGCAATTCTGAAATTTTTAGCTTTTTCCTGTTAATCCTAGCATGATAAAGAAGATTCAAAGAGAGTGAGATGCCAGCTCCTTTCATTCAGTCTGTAGCTTCAAACATTTCTGGACGTTTTTCAATGGCAAAAATCAATGAATATTGTAAATGCACAAACAGTAATATCTCCACATTGCAAGGTGCAATTCTGAAATTTTTTGCTTTTTCCTGTTAATCCTAGCATGATAAAGAAGATTCAAAGAGAGTGAGATGCCAGCTCCTTTCATTCAGTCAGTAGCTTCAAACATTTCTGGTATATGAAAAACGTTTTTCAATGGCAAAAATCAATGAATATTGTAAATGCACAAACAGTAATATCTCCACATTGCAAGGTGCAATTCTGAAATTTTTTGCTTTTTCCTGCTAATCCTAGCATGATAAAGAAGATTCAAAGAGAGTGAGATGCCAGCTCCTTTCATTCAGTCAGTAGCTTCAAACATTTCTGGTATATGAAAAACATGTTTTTCAATGGCAAAAATCAATGAATATTGTAAATGCACAAACAGTAATATCTCCACATTGCAAGGTGCAATTCTGAAATTTTTTACTTTTTACTGCTAATCCTAGCATGATAAAGAAGATTCAAAGAGAGTGAGATGCCAGCTCCTTTCATTCAGTCAGTAGCTTCAAACATTTCTGGACGTTTTTCAATGGCAAAAATCAATGAATATTGTAAATGCACAAACAGTAATATCTCCACATTGCAAGGTGCAATTCTGAAATTTTTTGCTTTTTCCTGTTAATCCTAGCATGATAAAGAAGATTCAAAGAGAGTGAGATGCCAGCTCCTTTCATTCAGTCAGTAGCTTCAAACATTTCTGGTATATGAAAAACATGTTTTTCAATGGCAAAAATCAATGAATATTGTAAATGCACAAACAGTAATATCTCCACATTGCAAGGTGCAATTCTGAAATTTTTTGCTTTTTCCTGCTAATCCTAGCATGATAAAGAAGATTCAAAGAGAGTGAGATGCCAGCTCCTTTCATTCAGTCAGTAGCTTCAAACATTTCTGGTATATGAAAAACACATGTTTTTCAATGGCAAAAATCAATGAATATTGTAAATGCACAAACGGTAATATCTCCACATTGCAAGGTGCAATTCTGAAATTTTTTGCTTTTTCCTGCTAATCCTAGCATGATAAAGAAGATTCAAAGAGAGTGAGATGCCAGCTCCTTTCATTCAGTCAGTAGCTTCAAACATTTCTGGTATATGAAAAACATGTTTTTCAATGGCAAAAATCAATGAATATTGTAAATGCACAAACAGTAATATCTCCACATTGCAAGGTGCAATTCTGAAATTTTTAGCTTTTTCCTGTTAATCCTAGCATGATAAAGAAGATTCAAAGAGAGTGAGATGCCAGCTCCTTTCATTCAGTCAGTAGCTTCAAACATTTCTGGACGTTTTTCAATGGCAAAAATCAATGAATATTGTAAATGCACAAACAGTAATATCTCCACATTGCAAGGTGCAATTCTGAAATTTTTTGCTTTTTCCTGTTAATCCTAGCATGATAAACAAGATTCAAAGAGAGTGAGATGCCAGCTCCTTTCATTCAGTCAGTAGCTTCAAACATTTCTGGTATATGAAAAACGTTTTTCAATGGCAAAAATCAATGAATATTGTAAATGCACAAACAGTAATATCTCCACATTGCAAGGTGCAATTCTGAAATTTTTTGCTTTTTCCTGCTAATCCTAGCATGATAAAGAAGATTCAAAGAGAGTGAGATGCCAGCTCCTTTCATTCAGTCAGTAGCTTCAAACATTTCTGGTATATGAAAAACATGTTTTTCAATGGCAAAAATCAATGAATATTGTAAATGCACAAACAGTAATATCTCCACATTGCAAGGTGCAATTCTGAAATTTTTTGCTTTTTCCTGCTAATCCTAGCATGATAAAGAAGATTCAAAGAGAGTGAGATGCCAGCTCCTTTCATTCAGTCAGTAGCTTCAAACATTTCTGGACGTTTTTCAATGGCAAAAATCAATGAATATTGTAAATGCACAAACAGTAATATCTCCACATTGCAAGGTGCAATTCTGAAATTTTTTGCTTTTTCCTGTTAATCCTAGCATGATAAAGAAGATTCAAAGAGAGTGAGATGCCAGCTCCTTTCATTCAGTCAGTAGCTTCAAACATTTCTGGTATATGAAAAACATGTTTTTCAATGGCAAAAATCAATGAATATTGTAAATGCACAAACAGTAATATCTCCACATTGCAAGGTGAAATTCTGAAATTTTTTGCTTTTTCCTGTTAATCCTAGCATGATAAAGAAGATTCAAAGAGAGTGAGATGCCAGCTCCTTTCATTCAGTCAGTAGCTTCAAACATTTCTGGTATATGAAAAACATGTTTTTCAATGGCAAAAATCAATGAATATTGTAAATGCACAAACAGTAATATCTCCACATTGCAAGGTGCAATTCTGAAATTTTTTGCTTTTTCCTGCTAATCCTAGCATGATAAAGAAGATTCAAAGAGAGTGAGATGCCAGCTCCTTTCATTCAGTCAGTAGCTTCAATCATTTCTGGACATTTTTCAATGGCAAAAATCAATGAATATTGTAAATGCACAAACAGTAATTTCTCCGCATTGCAAGGTGCAATTCTGAAATTTTTTGCTTTTTCCTGCTCCTCTTAGCATGATAAAGAAGATTCAAAGAGAGTGAGATGACAGCTCCTTTCATTCAGTCAGTAGCTTCAATCATTTCTGGACGTTTTTCAATGGCAAAAATCAATGAATATTGTAAATGCACAAACAGTAATTTCTCCGCATTGCAAGGTGCAATTCTGAAATTTTTTGCTTTTTCCTGCTAATCCTAGCATGATAAAGAAGATTCAAAGAGTGAGATGCCAGCTCCTTTCATTCAGTCAGTAGCTTCAAACATTTCTGGTATATGAAAAACATGTTTTTCAATGGCAAAAATCAATGAATATTGTAAATGCACAAACAGTAATATCTCCACATTGCAAGGTGCAATTCTGAAATTTTTTGCTTTTTCCTGTTAATCCTAGCATGATAAAGAAGATTCAAAGAGAGTGAGATGCAAGCTCCTTTCATTCAGTCAGTAGCTTCAAACATTTCTGGTATATGAAAAACATGTTTTTCAATGGCAAAAATCAATGAATATTGTAAATGCACAAACAGTAATATCTCCACATTGCAAGGTGCAATTCGGAAATTTTTTGCTTTTTCCTGCTAATCCTAGCATGATAAAGAAGATTCAAAGAGAGTGAGATGCCAGCTCCTTTCATTCAGTCAGTAGTTTCAAACATTTCTGGTATATGAATAACATGATGTTTTTCAATGGCAAAAATCAATGAATATTGTAAATGCACAAACAGTAATATCTCCACATTGCAAGGTGCAATTCTGAAATTTTTTGCTTTTTCCTGCTAATCCTAGCATGATAAAGAAGATTCAAAGAGAGTGAGATGCCAGCTCCTTTCATTCAGTCAGTAGCTTCAAACATTTCTGGACGTTTTTCAATGGCAAAAATCAATGAATATTGTAAATGCACAAACAGTAATATCTCCACATTGCAAGGTGCAATTCTGAAATTTTTTGCTTTTTCCTGTTAATCCTAGCATGATAAAGAAGATTCAAAGAGAGTGAGATGCCAGCTCCTTTCATTCAGTCAGTAGCTTCAAACATTTCTGGTATATGAAAAACATGTTTTTCAATGGCAAAAATCAATGAATATTGTAAATGCACAAACAGTAATATCTCCACATTGCAAGGTGCAATTCGGAAATTTTTTGCTTTTTCCTGCTAATCCTAGCATGATAAAGAAGATTCAAAGAGAGTGAGATGCCAGCTCCTTTCATTCAGTCAGTAGCTTCAAACATTTCTGGTATTTGAATAACATGATGTTTTTCAATGGCAAAAATCAATGAATATTGTAAATGCACAAACAGTAATATCTCCACATTGCAAGGTGCAATTCTGAAATTTTTTGCTTTTTCCTGCTAATCCTAGCATGATAAAGAAGATTCAAAGAGAGTGAGATGCCAGCTCCTTTCATTCAGTCAGTAGCTTCAAACATTTCTGGACGTTTTTCAATGGCAAAAATCAATGAATATTGTAAATGCACAAACAGTAATATCTCCACATTGCAAGGTGCAATTCTGAAATTTTTTGCTTTTTCCTGTTAATCCTAGCATGATAAAGAAGATTCAAAGAGAGTGAGATGCCAGCTCCTTTCATTCAGTCAGTAGCTTCAAACATTTCTGGTATATGAAAAACATGTTTTTCAATGGCAAAAATCAATGAATATTGTAAATGCACAAACAG
>NW_027365939.1:0-87046 GCF_046119375.1 Phyllobates terribilis
GACTGAATGAAAGGAGCTGGCATCTCACTCTCTTTGAATCTTCTTTATCATGCTAAGAGGAGCAGGAAAAAGCAAAAAATTTCAGAATTGCACCTTGCAATGTGGAGAAATTACTGTTTGTGCATTTACAATATTCATTGATTTTTACCATTGAAAAACGTCCAGAAATGATTGAAGCTACTGACTGAATGAAAGTAGCTGGCATCTCACTCTCTTTGAATCTTCTTTATCATGCTAAGAGGAGCAGGAAAAAGCAAAAAATTTCAGACTTGCACCTTGCAATGCGGAGAAATTACTGTTTGTGCATTTACAATATTCATTGATTTTTGCCATTGAAAAACATCATGTTATTCATATACCAGAAATGTTTGAAGCTACTGACTGAATGAAAGTAGCTGGCATCTCACTCTCTTTGAATCTTCTTTATCATGCTAAGAGGAGCAGGAAAAAGCAAAAAAATTTCAGACTTGCACCTTGCAATGCGGAGAAATTACTGTTTGTGCATTTACAATATTCATTGATTTTTGCCATTGAAAAACATCATGTTATTCATATACCAGAAATGTTTGAAGCTACTGACTGAATGAAAGGAGCTGGCATCTCACTCTCTTTGAATCTTCTTTATCATGCTAAGAGGAGCAGGAAAAAGCAAAAAATTTCAGAATTGCACCTTGCAATGCGGAGAAATTACTGTTTGTGCATTTACAATATTCATTGATTTTTGCCATTGAAAAACATCCAGAAATGATTGAAGCTACTGACTGAATGAAAGGAGCTGGCATCTCACTCTCTTTGAATCTTCTTTATCATGCTAAGAGGAGCAGGAAAAAGCAAAAAATTTCAGAATTGCACCTTGCAATGCGGAGAAATTACTGTTTGTGCATTTACAATATTCATTGATTTTTGCCATTGAAAAACATCATGTTATTCATATACCAGAAATGTTTGAAGCTACTGACTGAATGAAAGGAGCTGACATCTCACTCTCTTTGAATCTTCTTTATCATGCTAAGAGGAGCAGGAAAAAGCAAAAAATTTCAGAATTGCACCTTGCAATGCGGAGAAATTACTGTTTGTGCATTTACAATATTCATTGATTTTTGCCATTGAAAAACATCCAGAAATGATTGAAGCTACTGACTGAATGAAAGGAGCTGGCATCTCACTCTTTTTGAATCTTCTTTATCATGCTAAGAGGAGCAGGAAAAAGCAAAAAATTTCAGAATTGCACCTTGCAATGCGGAGAAATTACTGTTTGTGCATTTACAATATTCATTGATTTTTGCCATTGAAAAACATCATGTTATTCATATACCAGAAATGTTTGAAGCTACTGACTGAATGAAAGGAGCTGGCATCTCACTCTCTTTGAATCTTCTTTATCATACTAAGAGGAGCAGGAAAAAGCAAAAAATTTCAGAATTGCACCTTGCAATGCGGAGAAATTACTGTTTGTGCATTTACAATATTCATTGATTTTTGCCATTGAAAAACATCATGTTATTCATATACCAGAAATGTTTGAAGCTACTGACTGAATGAAAGGAGCTGGCATCTCACTCTCTTTGAATCTTCTTTATCATGCTAAGAGGAGCAGGAAAAAGCAAAAAATTTCAGAATTGCACCTTGCAATGTGGAGAAATTACTGTTTGTGCATTTACAATATTCATTGATTTTTACCATTGAAAAACGTCCAGAAATGATTGAAGCTACTGACTGAATGAAAGTAACTGGCATCTCACTCTCTTTGAATCTTCTTTATCATGCTAAGAGGAGCAGGAAAAAGCAAAAAATTTCAGACTTGCACCTTGCAATGCGGAGAAATTACTGTTTGTGCATTTACAATATTCATTGATTTTTGCCATTGAAAAACATCATGTTATTCATATACCAGAAATGTTTGAAGCTACTGACTGAGTGAAAGGAGCTGGCATCTCACTCTCTTTGAATCTTCTTTATCATGCTAAGAGGAGCAGGAAAAAGCAAAAAATTTCAGAATTGCACCTTGCAATGCGGAGAAATTACTGTTTGTGCATTTACAATATTCATTGATTTTTGCCATTGAAAAACATCCAGAAATGATTGAAGCTACTGACTGAATGAAAGGAGCTGGCATCTCACTCTCTTTGAATCTTCTTTATCATGCTAAGAGGAGCAGGAAAAAGCAAAAAATTTCAGAATTGCACCTTGCAATGCGGAGAAATTATTGTTTGTGCATTTACAATATTCATTGATTTTTGCCATTGAAAAACATCATGTTATTCATATACCAGAAATGTTTGAAGCTACTGACTGAATGAAAGGAGCTGACATCTCACTCTCTTTGAATCTTCTTTATCATGCTAAGAGGAGCAGGAAAAAGCAAAAAATTTCAGAATTGCACCTTGCAATGCGGAGAAATTACCGTTTGTGCATTTACAATATTCATTGATTTTTGCCATTGAAAAACATCATGTTATTCATATACCAGAAATGTTTGAAGCTACTGACTGAATGAAAGGAGCTGACATCTCACTCTCTTTGAATCTTCTTTATCATGCTAAGAGGAGCAGGAAAAAGCAAAAAATTTCAGAATTGCACCTTGCAATGCGGAGAAATTACTGTTTGTGCATTTACAATATTCATTGATTTTTGCCATTGAAAAACATCATGTTATTCATGTACCAGAAATGTTTGAAGCTACTGACTGAATGAAAGGAGCTGACATCTCACTCTCTTTGAATCTTCTTTATCATGCTAAGAGGAGCAGGAAAAAGCAAAAAATTTCAGAATTGCACCTTGCAATGCGGAGAAATTACTGTTTGTGCATTTACAATATTCATTGATTTTTGCCATTGAAAAACGTCCAGAAATGATTGAAGCTACTGACTGAATGAAAGGAGCTGGCATCTCACTCTCTTTGAATCTTCTTTATCATGCTAAGAGGAGCAGGAAAAAGCAAAAAATTTCAGAATTGCACCTTGCAATGCGGAGAAATTACTGTTTGTGCATTTACAATATTCATTGATTTTTGCCATTGAAAAACATGTTATTCATATACCAGAAATGTTTGAAGCTACTGACTGAATGAAAGGAGCTGGCACCTCACTCTCTTTGAATCTTCTTTATCATGCTAAGAGGAGCGGGAAAAAGCAAAAAATTTCAGAATTGCACCTTGCAATGCGGAGAAATTACTGTTTGTGCATTTACAATATTCATTGATTTTTGCCATTGAAAAACGTCCAGAAATGATTGAAGGTACTGACTGAATGAAAGGAGCTGGCATCTCACTCTCTTTGAATCTTCTTTATCATGCTAAGAGGAGCAGGAAAAAGCAAAAAATTTCAGAATTGCACCTTGCAATGCGGAGAAATTACTGTTTGTGCATTTACAATATTCATTGGTTTTTGCCATTGAAAAACGTCCAGAAATGATTGAAGCTACTGACTGAATGAAAGGAGCTGGCATCTCACTCTCTTTGAATCTTCTTTATCATGCTAAGAGGAGCAGGAAAAAGCAAAAAATTTCAGAATTGCACCTTGCAATGCGGAGAAATTACTGTTTGTGCATTTACAATATTCATTGATTTTTGCCATTGAAAAACATCATGTTATTCATATACCAGAAATGTTTGAAGCTACTGACTGAATGAAAGGAGCTGACATCTCACTCTCTTTGAATCTTCTTTATCATGCTAAGAGGAGCAGGAAAAAGCAAAAAATTTCAGAATTGCACCTTGCAATGCGGAGAAATTACTGTTTGTGCATTTACAATATTCATTGATTTTTGCCATTGAAAAACATCCAGAAATGATTGAAGCTACTGACTGAATGAAAGGAGCTGGCATCTCACTCTTTTTGAATCTTCTTTATCATGCTAAGAGGAGCAGGAAAAAGCAAAAAATTTCAGAATTGCACCTTGCAATGCGGAGAAATTACTGTTTGTGCATTTACAATATTCATTGATTTTTGCCATTGAAAAACATCATGTTATTCATATACCAGAAATGTTTGAAGCTACTGACTGAATGAAAGGAGCTGGCATCTCACTCTCTTTGAATCTTCTTTATCATACTAAGAGGAGCAGGAAAAAGCAAAAAATTTCAGAATTGCACCTTGCAATGCGGAGAAATTACTGTTTGTGCATTTACAATATTCATTGATTTTTGCCATTGAAAAACATCATGTTATTCATATACCAGAAATGTTTGAAGCTACTGACTGAATGAAAGGAGCTGGCATCTCACTCTCTTTGAATCTTCTTTATCATGCTAAGAGGAGCAGGAAAAAGCAAAAAATTTCAGAATTGCACCTTGCAATGTGGAGAAATTACTGTTTGTGCATTTACAATATTCATTGATTTTTACCATTGAAAAACGTCCAGAAATGATTGAAGCTACTGACTGAATGAAAGTAACTGGCATCTCACTCTCTTTGAATCTTCTTTATCATGCTAAGAGGAGCAGGAAAAAGCAAAAAATTTCAGACTTGCACCTTGCAATGCGGAGAAATTACTGTTTGTGCATTTACAATATTCATTGATTTTTGCCATTGAAAAACATCATGTTATTCATATACCAGAAATGTTTGAAGCTACTGACTGAGTGAAAGGAGCTGGCATCTCACTCTCTTTGAATCTTCTTTATCATGCTAAGAGGAGCAGGAAAAAGCAAAAAATTTCAGAATTGCACCTTGCAATGCGGAGAAATTACTGTTTGTGCATTTACAATATTCATTGATTTTTGCCATTGAAAAACATCCAGAAATGATTGAAGCTACTGACTGAATGAAAGGAGCTGGCATCTCACTCTCTTTGAATCTTCTTTATCATGCTAAGAGGAGCAGGAAAAAGCAAAAAATTTCAGAATTGCACCTTGCAATGCGGAGAAATTATTGTTTGTGCATTTACAATATTCATTGATTTTTGCCATTGAAAAACATCATGTTATTCATATACCAGAAATGTTTGAAGCTACTGACTGAATGAAAGGAGCTGACATCTCACTCTCTTTGAATCTTCTTTATCATGCTAAGAGGAGCAGGAAAAAGCAAAAAATTTCAGAATTGCACCTTGCAATGCGGAGAAATTACCGTTTGTGCATTTACAATATTCATTGATTTTTGCCATTGAAAAACATCATGTTATTCATATACCAGAAATGTTTGAAGCTACTGACTGAATGAAAGGAGCTGACATCTCACTCTCTTTGAATCTTCTTTATCATGCTAAGAGGAGCAGGAAAAAGCAAAAAATTTCAGAATTGCACCTTGCAATGCGGAGAAATTACTGTTTGTGCATTTACAATATTCATTGATTTTTGCCATTGAAAAACATCATGTTATTCATGTACCAGAAATGTTTGAAGCTACTGACTGAATGAAAGGAGCTGACATCTCACTCTCTTTGAATCTTCTTTATCATGCTAAGAGGAGCAGGAAAAAGCAAAAAATTTCAGAATTGCACCTTGCAATGCGGAGAAATTACTGTTTGTGCATTTACAATATTCATTGATTTTTGCCATTGAAAAACGTCCAGAAATGATTGAAGCTACTGACTGAATGAAAGGAGCTGGCGTCTCACTCTCTTTGAATCTTCTTTATCATGCTAAGAGGAGCAGGAAAAAGCAAAAAATTTCAGAATTGCACCTTGCAATGCGGAGAAATTACTGTTTGTGCATTTACAATATTCATTGATTTTTGCCATTGAAAAACATGTTATTCATATACCAGAAATGTTTGAAGCTACTGACTGAATGAAAGGAGCTGGCACCTCACTCTCTTTGAATCTTCTTTATCATGCTAAGAGGAGCGGGAAAAAGCAAAAAATTTCAGAATTGCACCTTGCAATGCGGAGAAATTACTGTTTGTGCATTTACAATATTCATTGATTTTTGCCATTGAAAAACGTCCAGAAATGATTGAAGGTACTGACTGAATGAAAGGAGCTGGCATCTCACTCTCTTTGAATCTTCTTTATCATGCTAAGAGGAGCAGGAAAAAGCAAAAAATTTCAGAATTGCACCTTGCAATGCGGAGAAATTACTGTTTGTGCATTTACAATATTCATTGGTTTTTGCCATTGAAAAACGTCCAGAAATGATTGAAGCTACTGACTGAATGAAAGGAGCTGGCATCTCACTCTCTTTGAATCTTCTTTATCATGCTAAGAGGAGCAGGAAAAAGCAAAAAATTTCAGAATTGCACCTTGCAATGCGGAGAAATTACAGTTTGTGCATTTACAATATTCATTGATTTTTGCCATTGAAAAACATCCAGAAATGATTGAAGCTACTGACTGAATGAAAGGAGCTGGCATCTCACTCTCTTTGAATCTTCTTTATCATGCTAAGAGGAGCAGGAAAAAGCAAAAAATTTCAGAATTGCACCTTGCAATGCGGAGAAATTACTGTTTGTGCATTTACAATATTCATTGATTTTTGCCATTGAAAAACATCATGTTATTCATATACCAGAAATGTTTGAAGCTACTGACTGAATGAAAGGAGCTGGCATCTCACTCTCTTTGAATCTTCTTTATCATGCTAAGAGGAGCAGGAAAAAGCAAAAAATTTCAGAATTGCACCTTGCAATGTGGAGAAATTACTGTTTGTGCATTTACAATATTCATTGATTTTTACCATTGAAAAACGTCCAGAAATGATTGAAGCTACTGACTGAATGAAAGTAGCTGGCATCTCACTCTCTTTGAATCTTCTTTATCATGCTAAGAGGAGCAGGAAAAAGCAAAAAATTTCAGACTTGCACCTTGCAATGCGGAGAAATTACTGTTTGTGCATTTACAATATTCATTGATTTTTGCCATTGAAAAACATCATGTTATTCATATACCAGAAATGTTTGAAGCTACTGACTGAATGAAAGGAGCTGGCATCTCACTCTCTTTGAATCTTCTTTATCATGCTAAGAGGAGCAGGAAAAAGCAAAAAATTTCAGAATTGCACCTTGCAATGCGGAGAAATTACTGTTTGTGCATTTACAATATTCATTGATTTTTGCCATTGAAAAACATCATGTTATTCATATACCAGAAATGTTTGAAGCTACTGACTGAATGAAAGGAGCTGGCATCTCACTCTCTTTGAATCTTCTTTATCATGCTAAGAGGAGCAGGAAAAAGCAAAAAATTTCAGAATTGCACCTTGCAATGTGGAGAAATTACTCTTTGTGCATTTACAATATTCATTGATTTTTACCATTGAAAAACGTCCAGAAATGATTGAAGCTACTGACTGAATGAAAGTAGCTGGCATCTCACTCTCTTTGAATCTTCTTTATCATGCTAAGAGGAGCAGGAAAAAGCAAAAAAATTTCAGACTTGCACCTTGCAATGCGGAGAAATTACTGTTTGTGCATTTACAATATTCATTGATTTTTGCCATTGAAAAACATCATGTTATTCATATACCAGAAATGTTTGAAGCTACTGACTGAATGAAAGGAGCTGGCATCTCACTCTCTTTGAATCTTCTTTATCATGCTAAGAGGAGCAGGAAAAAGCAAAAATTTCAGAATTGCACCTTGCAATGCGGAGAAATTACTGTTTGTGCATTTACAATATTCATTGATTTTTGCCATTGAAAAACATCCAGAAATGATTGAAGCTACTGACTGAATGAAAGGAGCTGGCATCTCACTCTCTTTGAATCTTCTTTATCATGCTAAGAGGAGCAGGAAAAAGCAAAAAATTTCAGAATTGCACCTTGCAATGCGGAGAAATTACTGTTTGTGCATTTACAATATTCATTGATTTTTGCCATTGAAAAACATCATGTTATTCATATACCAGAAATGTTTGAAGCTACTGACTGAATGAAAGGAGCTGACATCTCACTCTCTTTGAATCTTCTTTATCATGCTAAGAGGAGCAGGAAAAAGCAAAAAATTTCAGAATTGCACCTTGCAATGCGGAGAAATTACTGTTTGTGCATTTACAATATTCATTGATTTTTGCCATTGAAAAACATCCAGAAATGATTGAAGCTACTGACTGAATGAAAGGAGCTGGCATCTCACTCTTTTTGAATCTTCTTTATCATGCTAAGAGGAGCAGGAAAAAGCAAAAAATTTCAGAATTGCACCTTGCAATGCGGAGAAATTACTGTTTGTGCATTTACAATATTCATTGATTTTTGCCATTGAAAAACATCATGTTATTCATATACCAGAAATGTTTGAAGCTACTGACTGAATGAAAGGAGCTGGCATCTCACTCTCTTTGAATCTTCTTTATCATGCTAAGAGGAGCAGGAAAAAGCAAAAAATTTCAGAATTGCACCTTGCAATGCGGAGAAATTACTGTTTGTGCATTTACAATATTCATTGATTTTTGCCATTGAAAAACATCATGTTATTCATATACCAGAAATGTTTGAAGCTACTGACTGAATGAAAGGAGCTGGCATCTCACTCTCTTTGAATCTTCTTTATCATGCTAAGAGGAGCAGGAAAAAGCAAAAAATTTCAGAATTGCACCTTGCAATGTGGAGAAATTACTGTTTGTGCATTTACAATATTCATTGATTTTTACCATTGAAAAACGTCCAGAAATGATTGAAGCTACTGACTGAATGAAAGTAACTGGCATCTCACTCTCTTTGAATCTTCTTTATCATGCTAAGAGGAGCAGGAAAAAGCAAAAAATTTCAGACTTGCACCTTGCAATGCGGAGAAATTACTGTTTGTGCATTTACAATATTCATTGATTTTTGCCATTGAAAAACATCATGTTATTCATATACCAGAAATGTTTGAAGCTACTGACTGAGTGAAAGGAGCTGGCATCTCACTCTCTTTGAATCTTCTTTATCATGCTAAGAGGAGCAGGAAAAAGCAAAAAATTTCAGAATTGCACCTTGCAATGCGGAGAAATTACTGTTTGTGCATTTACAATATTCATTGATTTTTGCCATTGAAAAACGTCCAGAAATGATTGAAGCTACTGACTGAATGAAAGGAGCTGGCATCTCACTCTCTTTGAATCTTCTTTATCATGCTAAGAGGAGCAGGAAAAAGCAAAAAATTTCAGAATTGCACCTTGCAATGCGGAGAAATTACAGTTTGTGCATTTACAATATTCATTGATTTTTGCCATTGAAAAACATCCAGAAATGATTGAAGCTACTGACTGAATGAAAGGAGCTGGCATCTCACTCTCTTTGAATCTGCTTTATCATGCTAAGAGGAGCAGGAAAAAGCAAAAAATTTCAGAATTGCACCTTGCAATGCGGAGAAATTACTGTTTGTGCATTTACAATATTCATTGATTTTTGCCATTGAAAAACATCATGTTATTCATATACCAGAAATGTTTGAAGCTACTGACTGAATGAAAGGAGCTGGCATCTCACTCTCTTTGAATCTTCTTTATCATGCTAAGAGGAGCAGGAAAAAGCAAAAAATTTCAGAATTGCACCTTGCAATGTGGAGAAATTACTGTTTGTGCATTTACAATATTCATTGATTTTTACCATTGAAAAACGTCCAGAAATGATTGAAGCTACTGACTGAATGAAAGTAGCTGGCATCTCACTCTCTTTGAATCTTCTTTATCATGCTAAGAGGAGCAGGAAAAAGCAAAAAATTTCAGACTTGCACCTTGCAATGCGGAGAAATTACTGTTTGTGCATTTACAATATTCATTGATTTTTGCCATTGAAAAACATCATGTTATTGATATACCAGAAATGTTTGAAGCTACTGACTGAATGAAAGGAGCTGGCATCTCACTCTCTTTGAATCTTCTTTATCATGCTAAGAGGAGCAGGAAAAAGCAAAAAATTTCAGAATTGCACCTTGCAATGCGGAGAAATTACTGTTTGTGCATTTACAATATTCATTGATTTTTGCCATTGAAAAACATCATGTTATTCATATACCAGAAATGTTTGAAGCTACTGACTGAATGAAAGGAGCTGGCATCTCACTCTCTTTGAATCTTCTTTATCATGCTAAGAGGAGCAGGAAAAAGCAAAAAATTTCAGAATTGCACCTTGCAATGCGGAGAAATTACTGTTTGTGCTTTTACAATATTCATTGATTTTTGCCATTGAAAAACGTCCAGAAATGATTGAAGCTACTGACTGAATGAAAGGAGCTGGCATCTCACTCTCTTTGAATCTTCTTTATCATGCTAAGAGGAGCAGGAAAAATCAAAAAATTTCAGAATTGCACCTTGCAATGCGGAGAAATTACTGTTTGTGCATTTACAATATTCATTGATTTTTGCCATTGAAAAACATGTTATTCATATACCAGAAATGTTTGAAGCTACTGACTGAATGAAAGGAGCTGGCACCTCACTCTCTTTGAATCTTCTTTATCATGCTAAGAGGAGCGGGAAAAAGCAAAAAATTTCAGAATTGCACCTTGCAATGCGGAGAAATTACTGTTTGTGCATTTACAATATTCATTGATTTTTGCCATTGAAAAACATCATGTTATTCATATACCAGAAATGTTTGAAGCTACTGACTGAATGAAAGGAGCTGGCATCTCACTCTCTTTGAATCTTCTTTATCATGCTAAGAGGAGCAGGAAAAAGCAAAAAATTTCAGAATTGCACCTTGCAATGCGGAGAAATTACTGTTTGTGCTTTTACAATATTCATTGATTTTTGCCATTGAAAAACGTCCAGAAATGATTGAAGCTACTGACTGAATGAAAGGAGCTGGCATCTCACTCTCTTTGAATCTTCTTTATCATGCTAAGAGGAGCAGGAAAAATCAAAAAATTTCAGAATTGCACCTTGCAATGCGGAGAAATTACTGTTTGTGCATTTACAATATTCATTGATTTTTGCCATTGAAAAACATGTTATTCATATACCAGAAATGTTTGAAGCTACTGACTGAATGAAAGGAGCTGGCACCTCACTCTCTTTGAATCTTCTTTATCATGCTAAGAGGAGCGGGAAAAAGCAAAAAATTTCAGAATTGCACCTTGCAATGCGGAGAAATTACTGTTTGTGCATTTACAATATTCATTGATTTTTGCCATTGAAAAACGTCCAGAAATGATTGAAGCTACTGACTGAATGAAAGGAGCTGGCATCTCACTCTCTTTGAATCTTCTTTATCATGCTAAGAGGAGCAGGAAAAAGCAAAAAATTTCAGAATTGCACCTTGCAATGCGGAGAAATTACTGTTTGTGCATTTACAATATTCATTGATTTTTGCCATTGAAAAACGTCCAGAAATGATTGAAGCTACTGACTGAATGAAAGGAGCTGGCATCTCACTCTCTTTGAATCTTCTTTATCATGCTAAGAGGAGCAGGAAAAAGCAAAAAATTTCAGAATTGCACCTTGCAATGCGGAGAAATTACAGTTTGTGCATTTACAATATTCATTGATTTTTGCCATTGAAAAACATCCAGAAATGATTGAAGCTACTGACTGAATGAAAGGAGCTGGCATCTCACTCTCTTTGAATCTTCTTTATCATGCTAAGAGGAGCAGGAAAAAGCAAAAAATTTCAGAATTGCACCTTGCAATGCGGAGAAATTACTGTTTGTGCATTTACAATATTCATTGATTTTTGCCATTGAAAAACATCATGTTATTCATATACCAGAAATGTTTGAAGCTACTGACTGAATGAAAGGAGCTGGCATCTCACTCTCTTTGAATCTTCGTTATCATGCTAAGAGGAGCAGGAAAAAGCAAAAAATTTCAGAATTGCACCTTGCAATGTGGAGAAATTACTGTTTGTGCATTTACAATATTCATTGATTTTTACCATTGAAAAACGTCCAGAAATGATTGAAGCTACTGACTGAATGAAAGTAGCTGGCATCTCACTCTCTTTGAATCTTCTTTATCATGCTAAGAGGAGCAGGAAAAAGCAAAAAATTTCAGACTTGCACCTTGCAATGCGGAGAAATTACTGTTTGTGCATTTACAATATTCATTGATTTTTGCCATTGAAAAACGTCCAGAAATGATTGAAGGTACTGACTGAATGAAAGGAGCTGGCATCTCACTCTCTTTGAATCTTCTTTATCATGCTAAGAGGAGCAGGAAAAAGCAAAAAATTTCAGAATTGCACCTTGCAATGCGGAGAAATTACTGTTTGTGCATTTACAATATTCATTGATTTTTGCCACTGAAAAACGTCCAGAAATGATTGAAGCTACTGACTGAATGAAAGGAGCTGGCATCTCACTCTCTTTGAATCTTCTTTATCATGCTAAGAGGAGCAGGAAAAAGCAAAAAATTTCAGAATTGCACCTTGCAATGCGGAGAAATTACAGTTTGTGCATTTACAATATTCATTGATTTTTGCCATTGAAAAACATCCAGAAATGATTGAAGCTACTGACTGAATGAAAGGAGCTGGCATCTCACTCTCTTTGAATCTTTATCATGCTAAGAGGAGCAGGAAAAAGCAAAAAATTTCAGAATTGCACCTTGCAATGCGGAGAAATTACTGTTTGTGCATTTACAATATTCATTGATGTTTGCCATTGAAAAACATCATGTTATTCATATACCAGAAATGTTTGAAGCTACTGACTGAATGAAAGGAGCTGGCATCTCACTCTCTTTGAATCTTCTTTATCATGCTAAGAGGAGCAGGAAAAAGCAAAAAATTTCAGAATTGCACCTTGCAATGTGGAGAAATTACTGTTTGTGCATTTACAATATTCATTGATTTTTACCATTGAAAAACGTCCAGAAATGATTGAAGCTACTGACTGAATGAAAGTAGCTGGCATCTCACTCTCTTTGAATCTTCTTTATCATGCTAAGAGGAGCAGGAAAAAGCAAAAAATTTCAGACTTGCACCTTGCAATGCGGAGAAATTACTGTTTGTGCATTTACAATATTCATTGATTTTTGCCATTGAAAAACATCATGTTATTCATATACCAGAAATGTTTGAAGCTACTGACTGAATGAAAGGAGCTGGCATCTCACTCTCTTTGAATCTTCTTTATCATGCTAAGAGGAGCAGGAAAAAGCAAAAAATTTCAGAATTGCACCTTGCAATGCGGAGAAATTACTGTTTGTGCATTTACAATATTCATTGATTTTTGCCATTGAAAAACATCATGTTATTCATATACCAGAAATGTTTGAAGCTACTGACTGAATGAAAGGAGCTGGCATCTCACTCTCTTTGAATCTTCTTTATCATGCTAAGAGGAGCAGGAAAAAGCAAAAAATTTCAGAATTGCACCTTGCAATGCGGAGAAATTACTGTTTGTGCATTTACAATATTCATTGATTTTTGCCATTGAAAAACGTCCAGAAATGATTGAAGCTACTGACTGAATGAAAGGAGCTGGCATCTCACTCTCTTTGAATCTTCTTTATCATGCTAAGAGGAGCAGGAAAAATCAAAAAATTTCAGAATTGCACCTTGCAATGCGGAGAAATTACTGTTTGTGCATTTACAATATTCATTGATTTTTGCCATTGAAAAACATGTTATTCATATACCAGAAATGTTTGAAGCTACTGACTGAATGAAAGGAGCTGGCACCTCACTTTCTTTCAATCTTCTTTATCATGCTAAGAGGAGCGGGAAAAAGCAAAAAATTTCAGAATTGCACCTTGCAATGCGGAGAAATTACTGTTTGTGCATTTACAATATTCATTGATTTTTGCCATTGAAAAACGTCCAGAAATGATTGAAGGTACTGACTAAATGAAAGGAGCTGTCATCTCACTCTCTTTGAATCTTCTTTATCATGCTAAGAGGAGCAGGAAAAAGCAAAAAATTTCAGAATTGCACCTTGCAATGCGGAGAAATTACTGTTTGTGCATTTACAATATTCATTGATTTTTGCCATTGAAAAACGTCCAGAAATGATTGAAGGTACTGACTAAATGAAAGGAGCTGTCATCTCACTCTCTTTGAATCTTCTTTATCATGCTAAGAGGAGCAGGAAAAAGCAAAAAATTTCAGACTTGCACCTTGCAATGCGGAGAAATTACTGTTTGTGCATTTACAATATTCATTGATTTTTGCCATTGAAAAACATCATGTTATTCATATACCAGAAATGTTTGAAGCTACTGACTGAATGAAAGGAGCTGGCATCTCACTCTCTTTGAATCTTCTTTATCATGCTAAGAGGAGCAGGAAAAAGCAAAAAATTTCAGAATTGCACCTTGCAATGCGGAGAAATTACTGTTTGTGCATTTACAATATTCATTGATTTTTGCCATTGAAAAACGTCCAGAAATGATTGAAGCTACTGACTGAATGAAAGGAGCTGGCATCTCACTCTCTTTGAATCTTCTTTATCATGCTAAGAGGAGCAGGAAAAAGCAAAAAATTTCAGAATTGCACCTTGCAATGCGGAGAAATTACTGTTTGTGCATTTACAATATTCATTGATTTTTGCCATTGAAAAACATCATGTTATTCATATACCAGAAATGTTTGAAGCTACTGACTGAATGAAAGGAGCTGACATCTCACTCTCTTTGAATCTTCTTTATCATGCTAAGAGGAGCAGGAAAAAGCAAAAAATTTCAGAATTGCACCTTGCAATGCGGAGAAATTACTGTTTGTGCATTTACAATATTCATTGATTTTTGCCATTGAAAAACGTCCAGAAATGATTGAAGCTACTGACTGAATGAAAGGAGCTGGCATCTCACTCTCTTTGAATCTTCTTTATCATGCTAAGAGGAGCAGGAAAAAGCAAAAAATTTCAGAATTGCACCTTGCAATGCGGAGAAATTACTGTTTGTGCATTTACAATATTCATTGATTTTTGCCATTGAAAAACATCATGTTATTCATATACCAGAAATGTTTGAAGCTACTGACTGAATGAAAGGAGCTGGCATCTCACTCTCTTTGAATCTTCTTTATCATGCTAAGAGGAGCAGGAAAAAGCAAAAAATTTCAGAATTGCACCTTGCAATGTGGAGAAATTACTGTTTGTGCATTTACAATATTCATTGATTTTTGCCATTGAAAAACATCATGTTATTCATATACCAGAAATGTTTGAAGCTACTGACTGAATGAAAGGAGCTGGCATCTCACTCTCTTTGAATCTTCTTTATCATGCTAAGAGGAGCAGGAAAAAGCAAAAAATTTCAGAATTGCACCTTGCAATGTGGAGAAATTACTGTTTGTGCATTTACAATATTCATTGATTTTTACCATTGAAAAACGTCCAGAAATGATTGAAGCTACTGACTGAATGAAAGTAGCTGGCATCTCACTCTCTTTGAATCTTCTTTATCATGCTAAGAGGAGCAGGAAAAAGCAAAAAATTTCAGACTTGCACCTTGCAATGCGGAGAAATTACTGTTTGTGCATTTACAATATTCATTGATTTTTGCCATTGAAAAACATCATGTTATTCATATACCAGAAATGTTTGAAGCTACTGACTGAATGAAAGGAGCTGGCATCTCACTCTCTTTGAATCTTCTTTATCATGCTAAGAGGAGCAGGAAAAAGCAAAAAATTTCAGAATTGCACCTTGCAATGTGGAGAAATTACTGTTTGTGCATTTACAATATTCATTGATTTTTACCATTGAAAAACGTCCAGAAATGATTGAAGCTACTGACTGAATGAAAGTAGCTGGCATCTCACTCTCTTTGAATCTTCTTTATCATGCTAAGAGGAGCAGGAAAAAGCAAAAAATTTCAGACTTGCACCTTGCAATGCGGAGAAATTACTGTTTGTGCATTTACAATATTCATTGATTTTTGCCATTGAAAAACATCATGTTATTCATATACCAGAAATGTTTGAAGCTACTGACTGAATCAAAGGAGCTGGCATCTCACTCTCTTTGAATCTTCTTTATCATGCTAAGAGGAGCAGGAAAAAGCAAAAAATTTCAGAATTGCACCTTGCAATGCGGAGAAATTACTGTTTGTGCATTTACAATATTCATTGATTTTTGCCATTGAAAAACGTCCAGAAATGATTGAAGCTACTGACTGAATGAAAGGATCTGGCATCTCACTCTCTTTGAATCTTCTTTATCATGCTAAGAGGAGCAGGAAAAAGCAAAAAATTTCAGAATTGCACCTTGCAATGCGGAGAAATTACTGTTTGTGCATTTACAATATTCATTGATTTTTGCCATTGAAAAACGTCCAGAAATGATTGAAGCTACTGATTGAATGAAAGGAGCTGGCATCTCACTCTCTTTGAATCTTCTTTATCATGCTAAGAGGAGCAGGAAAAAGCAAAAAATTTCAGAATTGCACCTTGCAATGCGGAGAAATTACTGTTTGTGCATTTACAATATTCATTGATTTTTGCCATTGAAAAACATGTTATTCATATACCAGAAATGTTTGAAGCTACTGACTGAATGAAAGGAGCTGGCACCTCACTCTCTTTGAATCTTCTTTATCATGCTAAGAGGAGCAGGAAAAAGCAAAAAATTTCAGAATTGCACCTTGCAATGCGGAGAAATTACTGTTTGTGCATTTACAATATTCATTGATTTTTGCCATTGAAAAACATCATGTTATTCATATACCAGAAATGTTTGAAGCTACTGACTGAATGAAAGGAGTTGGCATCTCACTCTCTTTGAATCTTCTTTATCATGCTAAGAGGAGCAGGAAAAAGCAAAAAATTTCAGAATTGCACCTTGCAATGCGGAGAAATTACTGTTTGTGCATTTACAATATTCATTGATTTTTGCCATTGAAAAACATCATGTTATTCATATACCAGAAATGTTTGAAGCTACTGACTGAATGAAAGGAGCTGGCATCTCACTCTCTTTGAATCTTCTTTATCATGCTAAGAGGAGCAGGAAAAAGCAAAAAATTTTAGAATTGCACATTGCAATGTGGAGAAATTACTGTTTGTGCATTTACAATATTCATTGATTTTTACCATTGAAAAACGTCCAGAAATGATTGAAGCTACTGACTGAATGAAAGTAGCTGGCATCTCACTCTCTTTGAATCTTCTTTATCATGCTAAGAGGAGCAGGAAAAAGCAAAAAATTTCAGACTTGCACCTTGCAATGCGGAGAAATTACTGTTTGTGCATTTACAATATTCATTGATTTTTGCCATTGAAAAACATCATGTTATTCATATACCAGAAATGTTTGAAGCTACTGACTGAATGAAAGGAGCTGGCATCTCACTCTCTTTGAATCTTCTTTATCATGCTAAGAGGAGCAGGAAAAAGCAAAAAATTTCAGAATTGCACCTTGCAATGTGGAGAAATTACTGTTTGTGCATTTACAATATTCATTGATTTTTACCATTGAAAAACGTCCAGAAATGATTGAAGCTACTGACTGAATGAAAGTAGCTGGCATCTCACTCTCTTTGAATCTTCTTTATCATGCTAAGAGGAGCAGGAAAAAGCAAAAAAATTTCAGACTTGCACCTTGCAATGCGGAGAAATTACTGTTTGTGCATTTACAATATTCATTGATTTTTGCCATTGAAAAACATCATGTTATTCATATACCAGAAATGTTTGAAGCTACTGACTGAATGAAAGGAGCTGGCATCTCACTCTCTTTGAATCTTCTTTATCATGCTAAGAGGAGCAGGAAAAAGCAAAAAATTTCAGAATTGCACCTTGCAATGCGGAGAAATTACTGTTTGTGCATTTACAATATTCATTGATTTTTGCCATTGAAAAACATCCAGAAATGATTGAAGCTACTGACTGAATGAAAGGAGCTGGCATCTCACTCTCTTTGAATCTTCTTTATCATGCTAAGAGGAGCAGGAAAAAGCAAAAAATTTCAGAATTGCACCTTGCAATGCGGAGAAATTACTGTTTGTGCATTTACAATATTCATTGATTTTTGCCATTGAAAAACATCCAGAAATGATTGAAGCTACTGACTGAATGAAAGGAGCTGGCATCTCACTCTTTTTGAATCTTCTTTATCATGCTAAGAGGAGCAGGAAAAAGCAAAAAATTTCAGAATTGCACCTTGCAATGCGGAGAAATTACTGTTTGTGCATTTACAATATTCATTGATTTTTGCCATTGAAAAACATCATGTTATTCATATACCAGAAATGTTTGAAGCTACTGACTGAATGAAAGGAGCTGGCATCTCACTCTCTTTGAATCTTCTTTATCATGCTAAGAGGAGCAGGAAAAAGCAAAAAATTTCAGAATTGCACCTTGCAATGCGGAGAAATTACTGTTTGTGCATTTACAATATTCATTGATTTTTGCCATTGAAAAACATCATGTTATTCATATACCAGAAATGTTTGAAGCTACTGACTGAATGAAAGGAGCTGGCATCTCACTCTCTTTGAATCTTCTTTATCATGCTAAGAGGAGCAGGAAAAAGCAAAAAATTTCAGAATTGCACCTTGCAATGTGGAGAAATTACTGTTTGTGCATTTACAATATTCATTGATTTTTACCATTGAAAAACGTCCAGAAATGATTGAAGCTACTGACTGCATGAAAGTAACTGGCATCTCACTCTCTTTGAATCTTCTTTATCATGCTAAGAGGAGCAGGAAAAAGCAAAAAATTTCAGACTTGCACCTTGCAATGCGGAGAAATTACTGTTTGTGCATTTACAATATTCATTGATTTTTGCCATTGAAAAACATCATGTTATTCATATACCAGAAATGTTTGAAGCTACTGACTGAATGAAAGGAGCTGGCATCTCACTCTCTTTGAATCTTCTTTATCATGCTAAGAGGAGCAGGAAAAAGCAAAAAATTTCAGAATTGCACCTTGCAATGCGGAGAAATTACTGTTTGTGCATTTACAATATTCATTGATTTTTGCCATTGAAAAACGTCCAGAAATGATTGAAGCTACTGACTGAATGAAAGGAGCTGGCATCTCACTCTCTTTGAATCTTCTTTATCATGCTAAGAGGAGCAGGAAAAAGCAAAAAATTTCAGACTTGCACCTTGCAATGCGGAGAAATTACTGTTTGTGCATTTACAATATTCATTGATTTTTGCCATTGAAAAACATGTTTTTCATATACCAGAAATGTTTGAAGCTACTGACTGAATGAAAGGAGCTGGCATCTCACTCTCTTTGAATCTTCTTTATCATGCTAGGATTAACAGGAAAAAGCAAAAAATTTCAGAATTGCACCTTGCAATGTGGAGATATTACTGTTTGTGCATTTACAATATTCATTGATTTTTGCCATTGAAAAACATGTTTTTCATATACCAGAAATGTTTGAAGCTACTGACTGAATGAAAGGAGCTGGCATCTCACTCTCTTTGAATCTTCTTTATCATGCTAGGATTAACAGGAAAAAGCTAAAAATTTCAGAATTGCACCGTGCAATGTGGAGATATTACTGTTTGTGCATTTACAATATTCATTGATTTTTGCCATTGAAAAACATGTTTTTCATATACCAGAAATGTTTGAAGCTACTGACTGAATGAAAGGAGCTGGCATCTCACTCTCTTTGAATCTTCTTTATCATGCTACGATTAGCAGGAAAAAGCAAAAAATTTCAGAATTGCACCTTGCAATGTGGAGATATTACTGTTTGTGAATTTACAATATTCATTGATTTTTGCCATTGAAAAACATGTTTTTCATATACCAGAAATGTTTGAAGCTACTGACTGAATGAAAGGAGCTGGCATCTCACTCTCTTTGAATCTTCTTTATCATGCTAGGATTAACAGGAAAAAGCAAAAAATTTCAGAATTGCACCTTGCAATGTGGAGATATTACTGTTTGTGCATTTACAATATTCATTGATTTTTGCCATTGAAAAACATGTTTTTCATATACCAGAAATGTTTGAAGCTACTGACTGAATGAAAGGAGCTGGCATCTCACTCTCTTTGAATCTTCTTTATCATGCTAAGAGGAGCAGGAAAAAGTAAAAAATTTCAGAATTGCACCTTGCAATGTGGAGAAATTACTGTTTGTGCATTTACAATATTCATTGATTTTTACCATTGAAAAACGTCCAGAAATGATTGAAGCTACTGACTGAATGAAAGTAGCTGGCATCTCACTCTCTTTGAATCTTCTTTATCATGCTAAGAGGAGCAGGAAAAAGCAAAAAATTTCAGAATTGCACCTTGCAATGTGGAGAAATTACTGTTTGTGCATTTACAATATTCATTGATTTTTGCCATTGAAAAACATCATGTTATTCATATACCAGAAATGTTTGAAGCTACTGACTGAATGAAAGGAGCTGGCATCTCACTCTCTTTGAATCTTCTTTATCATGCTAAGAGGAGCAGGAAAAAGCAAAAAATTTCAGAATTGCACCTTGCAATGTGGAGAAATTACTGTTTGTGCATTTACAATATTCATTGATTTTTACCATTGAAAAACGTCCAGAAATGATTGAAGCTACTGACTGAATGAAAGTAGCTGGCATCTCACTCTCTTTGAATCTTCTTTATCATGCTAAGAGGAGCAGGAAAAAGCAAAAAAATTTCAGACTTGCACCTTGCAATGCGGAGAAATTACTGTTTGTGCATTTACAATATTCATTGATTTTTGCCATTGAAAAACATCATGTTATTCATATACCAGAAATGTTTGAAGCTACTGACTGAATGAAAGGAGCTGGCATCTCACTCTCTTTGAATCTTCTTTATCATGCTAAGAGGAGCAGGAAAAAGCAAAAAATTTCAGAATTGCACCTTGCAATGCGGAGAAATTACTGTTTGTGCATTTACAATATTCATTGATTTTTGCCATTGAAAAACATCCAGAAATGATTGAAGCTACTGACTGAATGAAAGGAGCTGGCATCTCACTCTCTTTGAATCTTCTTTATCATGCTAAGAGGAGCAGGAAAAAGCAAAAAATTTCAGAATTGCACCTTGCAATGCGGAGAAATTACTGTTTGTGCATTTACAATATTCATTGATTTTTGCCATTGAAAAACATCCAGAAATGATTGAAGCTACTGACTGAATGAAAGGAGCTGGCATCTCACTCTTTTTGAATCTTCTTTATCATGCTAAGAGGAGCAGGAAAAAGCAAAAAATTTCAGAATTGCACCTTGCAATGCGGAGAAATTACTGTTTGTGCATTTACAATATTCATTGATTTTTGCCATTGAAAAACATCATGTTATTCATATACCAGAAATGTTTGAAGCTACTGACTGAATGAAAGGAGCTGGCATCTCACTCTCTTTGAATCTTCTTTATCATGCTAAGAGGAGCAGGAAAAAGCAAAAAATTTCAGAATTGCACCTTGCAATGCGGAGAAATTACTGTTTGTGCATTTACAATATTCATTGATTTTTGCCATTGAAAAACATCATGTTATTCATATACCAGAAATGTTTGAAGCTACTGACTGAATGAAAGGAGCTGGCATCTCACTCTCTTTGAATCTTCTTTATCATGCTAAGAGGAGCAGGAAAAAGCAAAAAATTTCAGAATTGCACCTTGCAATGTGGAGAAATTACTGTTTGTGCATTTACAATATTCATTGATTTTTACCATTGAAAAACGTCCAGAAATGATTGAAGCTACTGACTGCATGAAAGTAACTGGCATCTCACTCTCTTTGAATCTTCTTTATCATGCTAAGAGGAGCAGGAAAAAGCAAAAAATTTCAGACTTGCACCTTGCAATGCGGAGAAATTACTGTTTGTGCATTTACAATATTCATTGATTTTTGCCATTGAAAAACATCATGTTATTCATATACCAGAAATGTTTGAAGCTACTGACTGAATGAAAGGAGCTGGCATCTCACTCTCTTTGAATCTTCTTTATCATGCTAAGAGGAGCAGGAAAAAGCAAAAAATTTCAGAATTGCACCTTGCAATGCGGAGAAATTACTGTTTGTGCATTTACAATATTCATTGATTTTTGCCATTGAAAAACGTCCAGAAATGATTGAAGCTACTGACTGAATGAAAGGAGCTGGCATCTCACTCTCTTTGAATCTTCTTTATCATGCTAAGAGGAGCAGGAAAAAGCAAAAAATTTCAGACTTGCACCTTGCAATGCGGAGAAATTACTGTTTGTGCATTTACAATATTCATTGATTTTTGCCATTGAAAAACATGTTTTTCATATACCAGAAATGTTTGAAGCTACTGACTGAATGAAAGGAGCTGGCATCTCACTCTCTTTGAATCTTCTTTATCATGCTAGGATTAACAGGAAAAAGCAAAAAATTTCAGAATTGCACCTTGCAATGTGGAGATATTACTGTTTGTGCATTTACAATATTCATTGATTTTTGCCATTGAAAAACATGTTTTTCATATACCAGAAATGTTTGAAGCTACTGACTGAATGAAAGGAGCTGGCATCTCACTCTCTTTGAATCTTCTTTATCATGCTAGGATTAACAGGAAAAAGCTAAAAATTTCAGAATTGCACCGTGCAATGTGGAGATATTACTGTTTGTGCATTTACAATATTCATTGATTTTTGCCATTGAAAAACATGTTTTTCATATACCAGAAATGTTTGAAGCTACTGACTGAATGAAAGGAGCTGGCATCTCACTCTCTTTGAATCTTCTTTATCATGCTACGATTAGCAGGAAAAAGCAAAAAATTTCAGAATTGCACCTTGCAATGTGGAGATATTACTGTTTGTGAATTTACAATATTCATTGATTTTTGCCATTGAAAAACATGTTTTTCATATACCAGAAATGTTTGAAGCTACTGACTGAATGAAAGGAGCTGGCATCTCACTCTCTTTGAATCTTCTTTATCATGCTAGGATTAACAGGAAAAAGCAAAAAATTTCAGAATTGCACCTTGCAATGTGGAGATATTACTGTTTGTGCATTTACAATATTCATTGATTTTTGCCATTGAAAAACATGTTTTTCATATACCAGAAATGTTTGAAGCTACTGACTGAATGAAAGGAGCTGGCATCTCACTCTCTTTGAATCTTCTTTATCATGCTAGGATTAGCAGGAAAAAGCAAAAAATTTCAGAATTGCACCTTGCAATGTGGAGATATTACTGTTTGTGCATTTACAATATTCATTGATTTTTGCCATTGAAAAACATGTTTTTCATATACCAGAAATGTTTGAAGCTACTGACTGAATGAAAGGAGCTGGCATCTCACTCTCTTTGAATCTTCTTTATCATGCTAGGATTAACAGGAAAAAGCTAAAAATTTCAGAATTGCACCGTGCAATGTGGAGATATTACTGTTTGTGCATTTACAATATTCATTGATTTTTGCCATTGAAAAACATGTTTTTCATATACCAGAAATGTTTGAAGCTACTGACTGAATGAAAGGAGCTGGCATCTCACTCTCTTTGAATCTTCTTTATCATGCTAGGATTAGCAGGAAAAAGCAAAAAATTTCAGAATTGCACCTTGCAATGTGGAGATATTACTGTTTGTGCATTTACAATATTCATTGATTTTTGCCATTGAAAAACATGTTTTTTATATACCAGAAATGTTTGAAGCTACTGACTGAATGAAAGGAGCTGGCATCTCACTCTCTTTGAATCTTCTTTATCATGCTAGGATTAACAGGAAAAAGCAAAAAATTTCAGAATTGCACCTTGCAATGTGGAGATATTACTGTTTGTGCATTTACAATATTCATTGATTTTTGCCATTGAAAAACATGTTTTTCATATACCAGAAATGTTTGAAGCTACTGACTGAATGAAAGGAGCTGGCATCTCACTCTCTTTGAATCTTCTTTATCATGCTAGGATTAGCAGGAAAAAGCAAAAAAATTCAGAATTGCACCTTGCAATGTGGAGATATTACTGTTTGTGCATTTACAATATTCATTGATTTTTGCCATTGAAAAACATGTTTTTCATATACCAGAAATGTTTGAAGCTACTGACTGAATGAAAGGAGCTGGCATCTCACTCTCTTTGAATCTTCTTTATCATGCTAGGATTAGCAGGAAAAAGCAAAAAATTTCAGAATTGCACCTTGCAATGTGGAGATATTACTGTTTGTGCATTTACAATATTCATTGATTTTTGCCATTGAAAAACATGTTTTTCATATACCAGAAATGTTTGAAGCTACTGACTGAATGAAAGGAGCTGGCATCTCACTCTCTTTGAATCTTCTTTATCATGCTAGGATTAACAGGAAAAAGCAAAAAATTTCAGAATTGCACCTTGCAATGTGGAGATATTACTGTTTGTGCATTTACAATATTCATTGATTTTTGCCATTGAAAAACATGTTTTTCATATACCAGAAATGTTTGAAGCTACTGACTGAATGAAAGGAGCTGGCATCTCACTCTCTTTGAATCTTCTTTATCATGCTAGGATTAACAGGAAAAAGCTAAAAATTTCAGAATTGCACCGTGCAATGTGGAGATATTACTGTTTGTGCATTTACAATATTCATTGATTTTTGCCATTGAAAAACATGTTTTTCATATACCAGAAATGTTTGAAGCTACTGACTGAATGAAAGGAGCTGGCATCTCACTCTCTTTGAATCTTCTTTATCATGCTAGGATTAGCAGGAAAAAGCAAAAAATTTCAGAATTGCACCTTGCAATGTGGAGATATTACTGTTTGTGCATTTACAATATTCATTGATTTTTGCCATTGAAAAACATGTTTTTCATATACCAGAAATGTTTGAAGCTACTGACTGAATGAAAGGAGCTGGCATCTCACTCTCTTTGAATCTTCTTTATCATGCTAGGATTAACAGGAAAAAGCTAAAAATTTCAGAATTGCACCGTGCAATGTGGAGATATTACTGTTTGTGCATTTACAATATTCATTGATTTTTGCCATTGAAAAACATGTTTTTCATATACCAGAAATGTTTGAAGCTACTGACTGAATGAAAGGAGCTGGCATCTCACTCTCTTTGAATCTTCTTTATCATGCTAGGATTAGCAGGAAAAAGCAAAAAATTTCAGAATTGCACCTTGCAATGTGGAGATATTACTGTTTGTGCATTTACAATATTCATTGATTTTTGCCATTGAAAAACATGTTTTTCATATACCAGAAATGTTTGAAGCTACTGACTGAATGAAAGGAGCTGGCATCTCACTCTCTTTGAATCTTCTTTATCATGCTAGGATTAACAGGAAAAAGCAAAGAATTTCAGAATTGCACCTTGCAATGTGGAGATATTACTGTTTGTGCATTTACAATATTCATTGATTTTTGCCATTGAAAAACATGTTTTTCATATACCAGAAATGTTTGAAGCTACTGACTGAATGAAAGGAGCTGGCATCTCACTCTCTTTGAATCTTCTTTATCATGCTAGGATTAACAGGAAAAAGCTAAAAATTTCAGAATTGCACCGTGCAATGTGGAGATATTACTGTTTGTGCATTTACAATATTCATTGATTTTTGCCATTGAAAAACATGTTTTTCATATACCAGAAATGTTTGAAGCTACTGACTGAATGAAAGGAGCTGGCATCTCACTCTCTTTGAATCTTCTTTATCATGCTAGGATTAGCAGGAAAAAGCAAAAAATTTCAGAATTGCACCTTGCAATGTGGAGATATTACTGTTTGTGCATTTACAATATTCATTGATTTTTGCCATTGAAAAACATGTTTTTCATATACCAGAAATGTTTGAAGCTACTGACTGAATGAAAGGAGCTGGCATCTCACTCTCTTTGAATCTTCTTTATCATGCTAGGATTAACAGGAAAAAGCTAAAAATTTCAGAATTGCACCGTGCAATGTGGAGATATTACTGTTTGTGCATTTACAATATTCATTGATTTTTGCCATTGAAAAACATGTTTTTCATATACCAGAAATGTTTGAAGCTACTGACTGAATGAAAGGAGCTGGCATCTCACTCTCTTTGAATCTTCTTTATCATGCTAAGAGGAGCAGGAAAAAGCAAAAAATTTCAGAATTGCACCTTGCAATGTGGAGAAATTACTGTTTGTGCATTTACAATATTCATTGATTTTTACCATTGAAAAACGTCCAGAAATGATTGAAGCTACTGACTGCATGAAAGTAGCTGGCATCTCACTCTCTTTGAATCTTCTTTATCATGCTAAGAGGAGCAGGAAAAAGCAAAAAATTTCAGACTTGCACCTTGCAATGCGGAGAAATTACTGTTTGTGCATTTACAATATTCATTGATTTTTGCCATTGAAAAACATCATGTTATTCATATACCAGAAATGTTTGAAGCTACTGACTGAATGAAAGGAGCTGGCATCTCACTCTCTTTGAATCTTCTTTATCATGCTAAGAGGAGCAGGAAAAAGCAAAAAATTTCAGAATTGCACCTTGCAATGCGGAGAAATTACTGTTTGTGCATTTACAATATTCATTGATTTTTGCCATTGAAAAACATCATGTTATTCATATACCAGAAATGTTTGAAGCTACTGACTGAATGAAAGGAGCTGGCATCTCACTCTCTTTGAATCTTCTTTATCATGCTAAGAGGAGCAGGAAAAAGCAAAAAATTTCAGAATTGCACCTTGCAATGCGGAGAAATTACTGTTTGTGCTTTTACAATATTCATTGATTTTTGCCATTGAAAAACGTCCAGAAATGATTGAAGCTACTGACTGAATGAAAGGAGCTGGCATCTCACTCTCTTTGAATCTTCTTTATCATGCTAAGAGGAGCAGGAAAAATCAAAAAATTTCAGAATTGCACCTTGCAATGCGGAGAAATTACTGTTTGTGCATTTACAATATTCATTGATTTTTGCCATTGAAAAACATGTTATTCATATACCAGAAATGTTTGAAGCTACTGACTGAATGAAAGGAGCTGGCACCTCACTCTCTTTGAATCTTCTTTATCATGCTAAGAGGAGCGGGAAAAAGCAAAAAATTTCAGAATTGCACCTTGCAATGCGGAGAAATTACTGTTTGTGCATTTACAATATTCATTGATTTTTGCCATTGAAAAACGTCCAGAAATGATTGAAGCTACTGACTGAATGAAAGGAGCTGGCATCTCACTCTCTTTGAATCTTCTTTATCATGCTAAGAGGAGCAGGAAAAAGCAAAAAATTTCAGAATTGCACCTTGCAATGCGGAGAAATTACTGTTTGTGCATTTACAATATTCATTGATTTTTGCCATTGAAAAACGTCCAGAAATGATTGAAGCTACTGACTGAATGAAAGGAGCTGGCATCTCACTCTCTTTGAATCTTCTTTATCATGCTAAGAGGAGCAGGAAAAAGCAAAAAATTTCAGAATTGCACCTTGCAATGCGGAGAAATTACAGTTTGTGCATTTACAATATTCATTGATTTTTGCCATTGAAAAACATCCAGAAATGATTGAAGCTACTGACTGAATGAAAGGAGCTGGCATCTCACTCTCTTTGAATCTTCTTTATCATGCTAAGAGGAGCAGGAAAAAGCAAAAAATTTCAGAATTGCACCTTGCAATGCGGAGAAATTACTGTTTGTGCATTTACAATATTCATTGATTTTTGCCATTGAAAAACATCGTTATTCATATACCAGAAATGTTTGAAGCTACTGACTGAATGAAAGGAGCTGGCATCTCACTCTCTTTGAATCTTCGTTATCATGCTAAGAGGAGCAGGAAAAAGCAAAAAATTTCAGAATTGCACCTTGCAATGTGGAGAAATTACTGTTTGTGCATTTACAATATTCATTGATTTTTACCATTGAAAAACGTCCAGAAATGATTGAAGCTACTGACTGAATGAAAGTAGCTGGCATCTCACTCTCTTTGAATCTTCTTTATCATGCTAAGAGGAGCAGGAAAAAGCAAAAAATTTCAGACTTGCACCTTGCAATGCGGAGAAATTACTGTTTGTGCATTTACAATATTCATTGATTTTTGCCATTGAAAAACGTCCAGAAATGATTGAAGGTACTGACTGAATGAAAGGAGCTGGCATCTCACTCTCTTTGAATCTTCTTTATCATGCTAAGAGGAGCAGGAAAAAGCAAAAAATTTCAGAATTGCACCTTGCAATGCGGAGAAATTACTGTTTGTGCATTTACAATATTCATTGATTTTTGCCACTGAAAAACGTCCAGAAATGATTGAAGCTACTGACTGAATGAAAGGAGCTGGCATCTCACTCTCTTTGAATCTTCTTTATCATGCTAAGAGGAGCAGGAAAAAGCAAAAAATTTCAGAATTGCACCTTGCAATGCGGAGAAATTACAGTTTGTGCATTTACAATATTCATTGATTTTTGCCATTGAAAAACATCCAGAAATGATTGAAGCTACTGACTGAATGAAAGGAGCTGGCATCTCACTCTCTTTGAATCTTCTTTATCATGCTAAGAGGAGCAGGAAAAAGCAAAAAATTTCAGAATTGCACCTTGCAATGCGGAGAAATTACTGTTTGTGCATTTACAATATTCATTGATTTTTGCCATTGAAAAACATCATGTTATTCATATACCAGAAATGTTTGAAGCTACTGACTGAATGAAAGGAGCTGGCATCTCACTCTCTTTGAATCTTCTTTATCATGCTAAGAGGAGCAGGAAAAAGCAAAAAATTTCAGAATTGCACCTTGCAATGTGGAGAAATTACTGTTTGTGCATTTACAATATTCATTGATTTTTACCATTGAAAAACGTCCAGAAATGATTGAAGCTACTGACTGAATGAAAGTAGCTGGCATCTCACTCTCTTTGAATCTTCTTTATCATGCTAAGAGGAGCAGGAAAAAGCAAAAAATTTCAGACTTGCACCTTGCAATGCGGAGAAATTACTGTTTGTGCATTTACAATATTCATTGATTTTTGCCATTGAAAAACATCATGTTATTCATATACAAGAAATGTTTGAAGCTACTGACTGAATGAAAGGAGCTGGCATCTCACTCTCTTTGAATCTTCTTTATCATGCTAAGAGGAGCAGGAAAAAGCAAAAAATTTCAGAATTGCACCTTGCAATGCGGAGAAATTACTGTTTGTGCATTTACAATATTCATTGATTTTTGCCATTGAAAAACATCATGTTATTCATATACCAGAAATGTTTGAAGCTACTGACTGAATGAAAGGAGCTGGCATCTCACTCTCTTTGAATCTTCTTTATCATGCTAAGAGGAGCAGGAAAAAGCAAAAAATTTCAGAATTGCACCTTGCAATGCGGAGAAATTACTGTTTGTGCTTTTACAATATTCATTGATTTTTGCCATTGAAAAACGTCCAGAAATGATTGAAGCTACTGACTGAATGAAAGGAGCTGGCATCTCACTCTCTTTGAATCTTCTTTATCATGCTAAGAGGAGCAGGAAAAATCAAAAAATTTCAGAATTGCACCTTGCAATGCGGAGAAATTACTGTTTGTGCATTTACAATATTCATTGATTTTTGCCATTGAAAAACATGTTATTCATATACCAGAAATGTTTGAAGCTACTGACTGAATGAAAGGAGCTGGCACCTCACTCTCTTTGAATCTTCTTTATCATGCTAAGAGGAGCGGGAAAAAGCAAAAAATTTCAGAATTGCACCTTGCAATGCGGAGAAATTACTGTTTGTGCATTTACAATATTCATTGATTTTTGCCATTGAAAAACATCATGTTATTCATATACCAGAAATGTTTGAAGCTACTGACTGAATGAAAGGAGCTGGCATCTCACTCTCTTTGAATCTTCTTTATCATGCTAAGAGGAGCAGGAAAAAGCAAAAAATTTCAGAATTGCACCTTGCAATGCGGAGAAATTACTGTTTGTGCTTTTACAATATTCATTGATTTTTGCCATTGAAAAACGTCCAGAAATGATTGAAGCTACTGACTGAATGAAAGGAGCTGGCATCTCACTCTCTTTGAATCTTCTTTATCATGCTAAGAGGAGCAGGAAAAATCAAAAAATTTCAGAATTGCACCTTGCAATGCGGAGAAATTACTGTTTGTGCATTTACAATATTCATTGATTTTTGCCATTGAAAAACATGTTATTCATATACCAGAAATGTTTGAAGCTACTGACTGAATGAAAGGAGCTGGCACCTCACTCTCTTTGAATCTTCTTTATCATGCTAAGAGGAGCGGGAAAAAGCAAAAAATTTCAGAATTGCACCTTGCAATGCGGAGAAATTACTGTTTGTGCATTTACAATATTCATTGATTTTTGCCATTGAAAAACGTCCAGAAATGATTGAAGCTACTGACTGAATGAAAGGAGCTGGCATCTCACTCTCTTTGAATCTTCTTTATCATGCTAAGAGGAGCAGGAAAAAGCAAAAAATTTCAGAATTGCACCTTGCAATGCGGAGAAATTACTGTTTGTGCATTTACAATATTCATTGATTTTTGCCATTGAAAAACGTCCAGAAATGATTGAAGCTACTGACTGAATGAAAGGAGCTGGCATCTCACTCTCTTTGAATCTTCTTTATCATGCTAAGAGGAGCAGGAAAAAGCAAAAAATTTCAGAATTGCACCTTGCAATGCGGAGAAATTACAGTTTGTGCATTTACAATATTCATTGATTTTTGCCATTGAAAAACATCCAGAAATGATTGAAGCTACTGACTGAATGAAAGGAGCTGGCATCTCACTCTCTTTGAATCTTCTTTATCATGCTAAGAGGAGCAGGAAAAAGCAAAAAATTTCAGAATTGCACCTTGCAATGCGGAGAAATTACTGTTTGTGCATTTACAATATTCATTGATGTTTGCCATTGAAAAACATCATGTTATTCATATACCAGAAATGTTTGAAGCTACTGACTGAATGAAAGGAGCTGGCATCTCACTCTCTTTGAATCTTCTTTATCATGCTAAGAGGAGCAGGAAAAAGCAAAAAATTTCAGAATTGCACCTTGCAATGTGGAGAAATTACTGTTTGTGCATTTACAATATTCATTGATTTTTACCATTGAAAAACGTCCAGAAATGATTGAAGCTACTGACTGAATGAAAGTAGCTGGCATCTCACTCTCTTTGAATCTTCTTTATCATGCTAAGAGGAGCAGGAAAAAGCAAAAAATTTCAGACTTGCACCTTGCAATGCGGAGAAATTACTGTTTGTGCATTTACAATATTCATTGATTTTTGCCATTGAAAAACATCATGTTATTCATATACCAGAAATGTTTGAAGCTACTGACTGAATGAAAGGAGCTGGCATCTCACTCTCTTTGAATCTTCTTTATCATGCTAAGAGGAGCAGGAAAAAGCAAAAAATTTCAGAATTGCACCTTGCAATGCGGAGAAATTACTGTTTGTGCATTTACAATATTCATTGATTTTTGCCATTGAAAAACATCATGTTATTCATATACCAGAAATGTTTGAAGCTACTGACTGAATGAAAGGAGCTGGCATCTCACTCTCTTTGAATCTTCTTTATCATGCTAAGAGGAGCAGGAAAAAGCAAAAAATTTCAGAATTGCACCTTGCAATGCGGAGAAATTACTGTTTGTGCATTTACAATATTCATTGATTTTTGCCATTGAAAAACGTCCAGAAATGATTGAAGCTACTGACTGAATGAAAGGAGCTGGCATCTCACTCTCTTTGAATCTTCTTTATCATGCTAAGAGGAGCAGGAAAAATCAAAAAATTTCAGAATTGCACCTTGCAATGCGGAGAAATTACTGTTTGTGCATTTACAATATTCATTGATTTTTGCCATTGAAAAACATGTTATTCATATACCAGAAATGTTTGAAGCTACTGACTGAATGAAAGGAGCTGGCACCTCACTCTCTTTCAATCTTCTTTATCATGCTAAGAGGAGCGGGAAAAAGCAAAAAATTTCAGAATTGCACCTTGCAATGCGGAGAAATTACTGTTTGTGCATTTACAATATTCATTGATTTTTGCCATTGAAAAACGTCCAGAAATGATTGAAGGTACTGACTAAATGAAAGGAGCTGTCATCTCACTCTCTTTGAATCTTCTTTATCATGCTAAGAGGAGCAGGAAAAAGCAAAAAATTTCAGAATTGCACCTTGCAATGCGGAGAAATTACTGTTTGTGCATTTACAATATTCATTGATTTTTGCCATTGAAAAACGTCCAGAAATGATTGAAGGTACTGACTAAATGAAAGGAGCTGTCATCTCACTCTCTTTGAATCTTCTTTATCATGCTAAGAGGAGCAGGAAAAAGCAAAAAATTTCAGACTTGCACCTTGCAATGCGGAGAAATTACTGTTTGTGCATTTACAATATTCATTGATTTTTGCCATTGAAAAACATCATGTTATTCATATACCAGAAATGTTTGAAGCTACTGACTGAATGAAAGGAGCTGGCATCTCACTCTCTTTGAATCTTCTTTATCATGCTAAGAGGAGCAGGAAAAAGCAAAAAATTTCAGAATTGCACCTTGCAATGCGGAGAAATTACTGTTTGTGCATTTACAATATTCATTGATTTTTGCCATTGAAAAACGTCCAGAAATGATTGAAGCTACTGACTGAATGAAAGGAGCTGGCATCTCACTCTCTTTGAATCTTCTTTATCATGCTAAGAGGAGCAGGAAAAAGCAAAAAATTTCAGAATTGCACCTTGCAATGCGGAGAAATTACTGTTTGTGCATTTACAATATTCATTGATTTTTGCCATTGAAAAACATCATGTTATTCATATACCAGAAATGTTTGAAGCTACTGACTGAATGAAAGGAGCTGACATCTCACTCTCTTTGAATCTTCTTTATCATGCTAAGAGGAGCAGGAAAAAGCAAAAAATTTCAGAATTGCACCTTGCAATGCGGAGAAATTACTGTTTGTGCATTTACAATATTCATTGATTTTTGCCATTGAAAAACGTCCAGAAATGATTGAAGCTACTGACTGAATGAAAGGAGCTGGCATCTCACTCTCTTTGAATCTTCTTTATCATGCTAAGAGGAGCAGGAAAAAGCAAAAAATTTCAGAATTGCACCTTGCAATGCGGAGAAATTACTGTTTGTGCATTTACAATATTCATTGATTTTTGCCATTGAAAAACATCATGTTATTCATATACCAGAAATGTTTGAAGCTACTGACTGAATGAAAGGAGCTGGCATCTCACTCTCTTTGAATCTTCTTTATCATGCTAAGAGGAGCAGGAAAAAGCAAAAAATTTCAGAATTGCACCTTGCAATGTGGAGAAATTACTGTTTGTGCATTTACAATATTCATTGATTTTTGCCATTGAAAAACATCATGTTATTCATATACCAGAAATGTTTGAAGCTACTGACTGAATGAAAGGAGCTGGCATCTCACTCTCTTTGAATCTTCTTTATCATGCTAAGAGGAGCAGGAAAAAGCAAAAAATTTCAGAATTGCACCTTGCAATGTGGAGAAATTACTGTTTGTGCATTTACAATATTCATTGATTTTTACCATTGAAAAACGTCCAGAAATGATTGAAGCTACTGACTGAATGAAAGTAGCTGGCATCTCACTCTCTTTGAATCTTCTTTATCATGCTAAGAGGAGCAGGAAAAAGCAAAAAATTTCAGACTTGCACCTTGCAATGCGGAGAAATTACTGTTTGTGCATTTACAATATTCATTGATTTTTGCCATTGAAAAACATCATGTTATTCATATACCAGAAATGTTTGAAGCTACTGACTGAATGAAAGGAGCTGGCATCTCACTCTCTTTGAATCTTCTTTATCATGCTAAGAGGAGCAGGAAAAAGCAAAAAATTTCAGAATTGCACCTTGCAATGTGGAGAAATTACTGTTTGTGCATTTACAATATTCATTGATTTTTACCATTGAAAAACGTCCAGAAATGATTGAAGCTACTGACTGAATGAAAGTAGCTGGCATCTCACTCTCTTTGAATCTTCTTTATCATGCTAAGAGGAGCAGGAAAAAGCAAAAAATTTCAGACTTGCACCTTGCAATGCGGAGAAATTACTGTTTGTGCATTTACAATATTCATTGATTTTTGCCATTGAAAAACATCATGTTATTCATATACCAGAAATGTTTGAAGCTACTGACTGAATCAAAGGAGCTGGCATCTCACTCTCTTTGAATCTTCTTTATCATGCTAAGAGGAGCAGGAAAAAGCAAAAAATTTCAGAATTGCACCTTGCAATGCGGAGAAATTACTGTTTGTGCATTTACAATATTCATTGATTTTTGCCATTGAAAAACGTCCAGAAATGATTGAAGCTACTGACTGAATGAAAGGATCTGGCATCTCACTCTCTTTGAATCTTCTTTATCATGCTAAGAGGAGCAGGAAAAAGCAAAAAATTTCAGAATTGCACCTTGCAATGCGGAGAAATTACTGTTTGTGCATTTACAATATTCATTGATTTTTGCCATTGAAAAACGTCCAGAAATGATTGAAGCTACTGATTGAATGAAAGGAGCTGGCATCTCACTCTCTTTGAATCTTCTTTATCATGCTAAGAGGAGCAGGAAAAAGCAAAAAATTTCAGAATTGCACCTTGCAATGCGGAGAAATTACTGTTTGTGCATTTACAATATTCATTGATTTTTGCCATTGAAAAACATGTTATTCATATACCAGAAATGTTTGAAGCTACTGACTGAATGAAAGGAGCTGGCATCTCACTCTCTTTGAATCTTCTTTATCATGCTAAGAGGAGCAGGAAAAAGCAAAAAATTTCAGAATTGCACCTTGCAATGTGGAGAAATTACTGTTTGTGCATTTACAATATTCATTGATTTTTGCCATTGAAAAACATCATGTTATTCATATACCAGAAATGTTTGAAGCTACTGACTGAATGAAAGGAGCTGGCATCTCACTCTCTTTGAATCTTCTTTATCATGCTAAGAGGAGCAGGAAAAAGCAAAAAATTTCAGAATTGCACCTTGCAATGTGGAGAAATTACTGTTTGTGCATTTACAATATTCATTGATTTTTGCCATTGAAAAACATCATGTTATTCATATACCAGAAATGTTTGAAGCTACTGACTGAATGAAAGGAGCTGGCATCTCACTCTCTTTCAATCTTCTTTATCATGCTAAGAGGAGCGGGAAAAAGCAAAAAATTTCAGAATTGCACCTTGCAATGCGGAGAAATTACTGTTTGTGCATTTACAATATTCATTGATTTTTGCCATTGAAAAACGTCCAGAAATGATTGAAGGTACTGACTAAATGAAAGGAGCTGTCATCTCACTCTCTTTGAATCTTCTTTATCATGCTAAGAGGAGCAGGAAAAAGCAAAAAATTTCAGAATTGCACCTTGCAATGCGGAGAAATTACTGTTTGTGCATTTACAATATTCATTGATTTTTGCCATTGAAAAACGTCCAGAAATGATTGAAGGTACTGACTAAATGAAAGGAGCTGTCATCTCACTCTCTTTGAATCTTCTTTATCATGCTAAGAGGAGCAGGAAAAAGCAAAAAATTTCAGACTTGCACCTTGCAATGCGGAGAAATTACTGTTTGTGCATTTACAATATTCATTGATTTTTGCCATTGAAAAACATCATGTTATTCATATACCAGAAATGTTTGAAGCTACTGACTGAATGAAAGGAGCTGGCATCTCACTCTCTTTGAATCTTCTTTATCATGCTAAGAGGAGCAGGAAAAAGCAAAAAATTTCAGAATTGCACCTTGCAATGCGGAGAAATTACTGTTTGTGCATTTACAATATTCATTGATTTTTGCCATTGAAAAACGTCCAGAAATGATTGAAGCTACTGACTGAATGAAAGGAGCTGGCATCTCACTCTCTTTGAATCTTCTTTATCATGCTAAGAGGAGCAGGAAAAAGCAAAAAATTTCAGAATTGCACCTTGCAATGCGGAGAAATTACTGTTTGTGCATTTACAATATTCATTGATTTTTGCCATTGAAAAACATCATGTTATTCATATACCAGAAATGTTTGAAGCTACTGACTGAATGAAAGGAGCTGACATCTCACTCTCTTTGAATCTTCTTTATCATGCTAAGAGGAGCAGGAAAAAGCAAAAAATTTCAGAATTGCACCTTGCAATGCGGAGAAATTACTGTTTGTGCATTTACAATATTCATTGATTTTTGCCATTGAAAAACGTCCAGAAATGATTGAAGCTACTGACTGAATGAAAGGAGCTGGCATCTCACTCTCTTTGAATCTTCTTTATCATGCTAAGAGGAGCAGGAAAAAGCAAAAAATTTCAGAATTGCACCTTGCAATGCGGAGAAATTACTGTTTGTGCATTTACAATATTCATTGATTTTTGCCATTGAAAAACATCATGTTATTCATATACCAGAAATGTTTGAAGCTACTGACTGAATGAAAGGAGCTGGCATCTCACTCTCTTTGAATCTTCTTTATCATGCTAAGAGGAGCAGGAAAAAGCAAAAAATTTCAGAATTGCACCTTGCAATGTGGAGAAATTACTGTTTGTGCATTTACAATATTCATTGATTTTTGCCATTGAAAAACATCATGTTATTCATATACCAGAAATGTTTGAAGCTACTGACTGAATGAAAGGAGCTGGCATCTCACTCTCTTTGAATCTTCTTTATCATGCTAAGAGGAGCAGGAAAAAGCAAAAAATTTCAGAATTGCACCTTGCAATGTGGAGAAATTACTGTTTGTGCATTTACAATATTCATTGATTTTTACCATTGAAAAACGTCCAGAAATGATTGAAGCTACTGACTGAATGAAAGTAGCTGGCATCTCACTCTCTTTGAATCTTCTTTATCATGCTAAGAGGAGCAGGAAAAAGCAAAAAATTTCAGACTTGCACCTTGCAATGCGGAGAAATTACTGTTTGTGCATTTACAATATTCATTGATTTTTGCCATTGAAAAACATCATGTTATTCATATACCAGAAATGTTTGAAGCTACTGACTGAATGAAAGGAGCTGGCATCTCACTCTCTTTGAATCTTCTTTATCATGCTAAGAGGAGCAGGAAAAAGCAAAAAATTTCAGAATTGCACCTTGCAATGTGGAGAAATTACTGTTTGTGCATTTACAATATTCATTGATTTTTACCATTGAAAAACGTCCAGAAATGATTGAAGCTACTGACTGAATGAAAGTAGCTGGCATCTCACTCTCTTTGAATCTTCTTTATCATGCTAAGAGGAGCAGGAAAAAGCAAAAAATTTCAGACTTGCACCTTGCAATGCGGAGAAATTACTGTTTGTGCATTTACAATATTCATTGATTTTTGCCATTGAAAAACATCATGTTATTCATATACCAGAAATGTTTGAAGCTACTGACTGAATCAAAGGAGCTGGCATCTCACTCTCTTTGAATCTTCTTTATCATGCTAAGAGGAGCAGGAAAAAGCAAAAAATTTCAGAATTGCACCTTGCAATGCGGAGAAATTACTGTTTGTGCATTTACAATATTCATTGATTTTTGCCATTGAAAAACGTCCAGAAATGATTGAAGCTACTGACTGAATGAAAGGATCTGGCATCTCACTCTCTTTGAATCTTCTTTATCATGCTAAGAGGAGCAGGAAAAAGCAAAAAATTTCAGAATTGCACCTTGCAATGCGGAGAAATTACTGTTTGTGCATTTACAATATTCATTGATTTTTGCCATTGAAAAACGTCCAGAAATGATTGAAGCTACTGATTGAATGAAAGGAGCTGGCATCTCACTCTCTTTGAATCTTCTTTATCATGCTAAGAGGAGCAGGAAAAAGCAAAAAATTTCAGAATTGCACCTTGCAATGCGGAGAAATTACTGTTTGTGCATTTACAATATTCATTGATTTTTGCCATTGAAAAACATGTTATTCATATACCAGAAATGTTTGAAGCTACTGACTGAATGAAAGGAGCTGGCATCTCACTCTCTTTGAATCTTCTTTATCATGCTAAGAGGAGCAGGAAAAAGCAAAAAATTTCAGAATTGCACCTTGCAATGTGGAGAAATTACTGTTTGTGCATTTACAATATTCATTGATTTTTGCCATTGAAAAACATCATGTTATTCATATACCAGAAATGTTTGAAGCTACTGACTGAATGAAAGGAGCTGGCATCTCACTCTCTTTGAATCTTCTTTATCATGCTAAGAGGAGCAGGAAAAAGCAAAAAATTTCAGAATTGCACCTTGCAATGTGGAGAAATTACTGTTTGTGCATTTACAATATTCATTGATTTTTACCATTGAAAAACGTCCAGAAATGATTGAAGCTACTGACTGAATGAAAGTAGCTGGCATCTCACTCTCTTTGAATCTTCTTTATCATGCTAAGAGGAGCAGGAAAAAGCAAAAAATTTCAGACTTGCACCTTGCAATGCGGAGAAATTACTGTTTGTGCATTTACAATATTCATTGATTTTTGCCATTGAAAAACATCATGTTATTCATATACCAGAAATGTTTGAAGCTACTGACTGAATGAAAGGAGCTGGCATCTCACTCTCTTTGAATCTTCTTTATCATGCTAAGAGGAGCAGGAAAAAGCAAAAAATTTCAGAATTGCACCTTGCAATGTGGAGAAATTACTGTTTGTGCATTTACAATATTCATTGATTTTTACCATTGAAAAACGTCCAGAAATGATTGAAGCTACTGACTGAATGAAAGTAGCTGGCATCTCACTCTCTTTGAATCTTCTTTATCATGCTAAGAGGAGCAGGAAAAAGCAAAAAATTTCAGACTTGCACCTTGCAATGCGGAGAAATTACTGTTTGTGCATTTACAATATTCATTGATTTTTGCCATTGAAAAACATCATGTTATTCATATACCAGAAATGTTTGAAGCTACTGACTGAATCAAAGGAGCTGGCATCTCACTCTCTTTGAATCTTCTTTATCATGCTAAGAGGAGCAGGAAAAAGCAAAAAATTTCAGAATTGCACCTTGCAATGCGGAGAAATTACTGTTTGTGCATTTACAATATTCATTGATTTTTGCCATTGAAAAACGTCCAGAAATGATTGAAGCTACTGACTGAATGAAAGGATCTGGCATCTCACTCTCTTTGAATCTTCTTTATCATGCTAAGAGGAGCAGGAAAAAGCAAAAAATTTCAGAATTGCACCTTGCAATGCGGAGAAATTACTGTTTGTGCATTTACAATATTCATTGATTTTTGCCATTGAAAAACGTCCAGAAATGATTGAAGCTACTGATTGAATGAAAGGAGCTGGCATCTCACTCTCTTTGAATCTTCTTTATCATGCTAAGAGGAGCAGGAAAAAGCAAAAAATTTCAGAATTGCACCTTGCAATGCGGAGAAATTACTGTTTGTGCATTTACAATATTCATTGATTTTTGCCATTGAAAAACATGTTATTCATATACCAGAAATGTTTGAAGCTACTGACTGAATGAAAGGAGCTGGCACCTCACTCTCTTTGAATCTTCTTTATCATGCTAAGAGGAGCAGGAAAAAGCAAAAAATTTCAGAATTGCACCTTGCAATGCGGAGAAATTACTGTTTGTGCATTTACAATATTCATTGATTTTTGCCATTGAAAAACATCATGTTATTCATATACCAGAAATGTTTGAAGCTACTGACTGAATGAAAGGAGTTGGCATCTCACTCTCTTTGAATCTTCTTTATCATGCTAAGAGGAGCAGGAAAAAGCAAAAAATTTCAGAATTGCACCTTGCAATGCGGAGAAATTACTGTTTGTGCATTTACAATATTCATTGATTTTTGCCATTGAAAAACATCATGTTATTCATATACCAGAAATGTTTGAAGCTACTGACTGAATGAAAGGAGCTGGCATCTCACTCTCTTTGAATCTTCTTTATCATGCTAAGAGGAGCAGGAAAAAGCAAAAAATTTTAGAATTGCACATTGCAATGTGGAGAAATTACTGTTTGTGCATTTACAATATTCATTGATTTTTACCATTGAAAAACGTCCAGAAATGATTGAAGCTACTGACTGAATGAAAGTAGCTGGCATCTCACTCTCTTTGAATCTTCTTTATCATGCTAAGAGGAGCAGGAAAAAGCAAAAAATTTCAGACTTGCACCTTGCAATGCGGAGAAATTACTGTTTGTGCATTTACAATATTCATTGATTTTTGCCATTGAAAAACATCATGTTATTCATATTCCAGAAATATTTGAAGCTACTGACTGAATGAAAGGAGCTGGCATCTCACTCTCTTTGAATCTTCTTTATCATGCTAAGAGGAGCAGGAAAAAGCAAAAAATTTCAGAATTGCACCTTGCAATGCGGAGAAATTACTGTTTGTGCATTTACAATATTCATTGATTTTTGCCATTGAAAAACGTCCAGAAATGATTGAAGCTACTGACTGAATGAAAGGAGCTGGCATCTCACTCTCTTTGAATCTTCTTTATCATGCTAAGAGGAGCAGGAAAAAGCAAAAAATTTCAGAATTGCACCTTGCAATGCGGAGAAATTACTGTTTGTGCATTTACAATATTCATTGATTTTTGCCATTGAAAAACATCATGTTATTCATATACCAGAAATGTTTGAAGCTACTGACTGAATGAAAGGAGCTGACATCTCACTCTCTTTGAATCTTCTTTATCATGCTAAGAGGAGCAGGAAAAAGCAAAAAATTTCAGAATTGCACCTTGCAATGCGGAGAAATTACTGTTTGTGCATTTACAATATTCATTGATTTTTGCCATTGAAAAACGTCCAGAAATGATTGAAGCTACTGACTGAATGAAAGGAGCTGGCATCTCACTCTCTTTGAATCTTCTTTATCATGCTAAGAGGAGCAGGAAAAAGCAAAAAATTTCAGAATTGCACCTTGCAATGCGGAGAAATTACTGTTTGTGCATTTACAATATTCATTGATTTTTGCCATTGAAAAACATCATGTTATTCATATACCAGAAATGTTTGAAGCTACTGACTGAATGAAAGGAGCTGGCATCTCACTCTCTTTGAATCTTCTTTATCATGCTAAGAGGAGCAGGAAAAAGCAAAAAATTTCAGAATTGCACCTTGCAATGTGGAGAAATTACTGTTTGTGCATTTACAATATTCATTGATTTTTGCCATTGAAAAACATCATGTTATTCATATACCAGAAATGTTTGAAGCTACTGACTGAATGAAAGGAGCTGGCATCTCACTCTCTTTGAATCTTCTTTATCATGCTAAGAGGAGCAGGAAAAAGCAAAAAATTTCAGAATTGCACCTTGCAATGTGGAGAAATTACTGTTTGTGCATTTACAATATTCATTGATTTTTACCATTGAAAAACGTCCAGAAATGATTGAAGCTACTGACTGAATGAAAGTAGCTGGCATCTCACTCTCTTTGAATCTTCTTTATCATGCTAAGAGGAGCAGGAAAAAGCAAAAAAATTTCAGACTTGCACCTTGCAATGCGGAGAAATTACTGTTTGTGCATTTACAATATTCATTGATTTTTGCCATTGAAAAACATCATGTTATTCATATACCAGAAATGTTTGAAGCTACTGACTGAATGAAAGGAGCTGGCATCTCACTCTCTTTGAATCTTCTTTATCATGCTAAGAGGAGCAGGAAAAAGCAAAAAATTTCAGAATTGCACCTTGCAATGCGGAGAAATTACTGTTTGTGCATTTACAATATTCATTGATTTTTGCCATTGAAAAACATCCAGAAATGATTGAAGCTACTGACTGAATGAAAGGAGCTGGCATCTCACTCTCTTTGAATCTTCTTTATCATGCTAAGAGGAGCAGGAAAAAGCAAAAAATTTCAGAATTGCACCTTGCAATGCGGAGAAATTACTGTTTGTGCATTTACAATATTCATTGATTTTTGCCATTGAAAAACATCCAGAAATGATTGAAGCTACTGACTGAATGAAAGGAGCTGGCATCTCACTCTTTTTGAATCTTCTTTATCATGCTAAGAGGAGCAGGAAAAAGCAAAAAATTTCAGAATTGCACCTTGCAATGCGGAGAAATTACTGTTTGTGCATTTACAATATTCATTGATTTTTGCCCCTGAAAAACATCATGTTATTCATATACCAGAAATGTTTGAAGCTACTGACTGAATGAAAGGAGCTGGCATCTCACTCTCTTTGAATCTTCTTTATCATGCTAAGAGGAGCAGGAAAAAGCAAAAAATTTCAGAATTGCACCTTGCAATGCGGAGAAATTACTGTTTGTGCATTTACAATATTCATTGATTTTTGCCATTGAAAAACATCATGTTATTCATATACCAGAAATGTTTGAAGCTACTGACTGAATGAAAGGAGCTGGCATCTCACTCTCTTTGAATCTTCTTTATCATGCTAAGAGGAGCAGGAAAAAGCAAAAAATTTCAGAATTGCACCTTGCAATGTGGAGAAATTACTGTTTGTGCATTTACAATATTCATTGATTTTTACCATTGAAAAACGTCCAGAAATGATTGAAGCTACTGACTGCATGAAAGTAACTGGCATCTCACTCTCTTTGAATCTTCTTTATCATGCTAAGAGGAGCAGGAAAAAGCAAAAAATTTCAGACTTGCACCTTGCAATGCGGAGAAATTACTGTTTGTGCATTTACAATATTCATTGATTTTTGCCATTGAAAAACATCATGTTATTCATATACCAGAAATGTTTGAAGCTACTGACTGAATGAAAGGAGCTGGCATCTCACTCTCTTTGAATCTTCTTTATCATGCTAAGAGGAGCAGGAAAAAGCAAAAAATTTCAGAATTGCACCTTGCAATGCGGAGAAATTACTGTTTGTGCATTTACAATATTCATTGATTTTTGCCATTGAAAAACGTCCAGAAATGATTGAAGCTACTGACTGAATGAAAGGAGCTGGCATCTCACTCTCTTTGAATCTTCTTTATCATGCTAAGAGGAGCAGGAAAAAGCAAAAAATTTCAGACTTGCACCTTGCAATGCGGAGAAATTACTGTTTGTGCATTTACAATATTCATTGATTTTTGCCATTGAAAAACATGTTTTTCATATACCAGAAATGTTTGAAGCTACTGACTGAATGAAAGGAGCTGGCATCTCACTCTCTTTGAATCTTCTTTATCATGCTAGGATTAACAGGAAAAAGCAAAAAATTTCAGAATTGCACCTTGCAATGTGGAGATATTACTGTTTGTGCATTTACAATATTCATTGATTTTTGCCATTGAAAAACATGTTTTTCATATACCAGAAATGTTTGAAGCTACTGACTGAATGAAAGGAGCTGGCATCTCACTCTCTTTGAATCTTCTTTATCATGCTAGGATTAACAGGAAAAAGCTAAAAATTTCAGAATTGCACCGTGCAATGTGGAGATATTACTGTTTGTGCATTTACAATATTCATTGATTTTTGCCATTGAAAAACATGTTTTTCATATACCAGAAATGTTTGAAGCTACTGACTGAATGAAAGGAGCTGGCATCTCACTCTCTTTGAATCTTCTTTATCATGCTACGATTAGCAGGAAAAAGCAAAAAATTTCAGAATTGCACCTTGCAATGTGGAGATATTACTGTTTGTGAATTTACAATATTCATTGATTTTTGCCATTGAAAAACATGTTTTTCATATACCAGAAATGTTTGAAGCTACTGACTGAATGAAAGGAGCTGGCATCTCACTCTCTTTGAATCTTCTTTATCATGCTAGGATTAACAGGAAAAAGCAAAAAATTTCAGAATTGCACCTTGCAATGTGGAGATATTACTGTTTGTGCATTTACAATATTCATTGATTTTTGCCATTGAAAAACATGTTTTTCATATACCAGAAATGTTTGAAGCTACTGACTGAATGAAAGGAGCTGGCATCTCACTCTCTTTGAATCTTCTTTATCATGCTAGGATTAGCAGGAAAAAGCAAAAAATTTCAGAATTGCACCTTGCAATGTGGAGATATTACTGTTTGTGCATTTACAATATTCATTGATTTTTGCCATTGAAAAACATGTTTTTCATATACCAGAAATGTTTGAAGCTACTGACTGAATGAAAGGAGCTGGCATCTCACTCTCTTTGAATCTTCTTTATCATGCTAAGAGGAGCAGGAAAAAGCAAAAAATTTTAGAATTGCACATTGCAATGTGGAGAAATTACTGTTTGTGCATTTACAATATTCATTGATTTTTACCATTGAAAAACGTCCAGAAATGATTGAAGCTACTGACTGAATGAAAGTAGCTGGCATCTCACTCTCTTTGAATCTTCTTTATCATGCTAAGAGGAGCAGGAAAAAGCAAAAAATTTCAGACTTGCACCTTGCAATGCGGAGAAATTACTGTTTGTGCATTTACAATATTCATTGATTTTTGCCATTGAAAAACATCATGTTATTCATATTCCAGAAATATTTGAAGGTACTGACTGAATGAAAGGAGCTGGCATCTCACTCTCTTTGAATCTTCTTTATCATGCTAAGAGGAGCAGGAAAAAGCAAAAAATTTCAGAATTGCACCTTGCAATGCGGAGAAATTACTGTTTGTGCATTTACAATATTCATTGATTTTTGCCATTGAAAAACGTCCAGAAATGATTGAAGCTACTGACTGAATGAAAGGAGCTGGCATCTCACTCTCTTTGAATCTTCTTTATCATGCTAAGAGGAGCAGGAAAAAGCAAAAAATTTCAGAATTGCACCTTGCAATGCGGAGAAATTACTGTTTGTGCATTTACAATATTCATTGATTTTTGCCATTGAAAAACATCATGTTATTCATATACCAGAAATGTTTGAAGCTACTGACTGAATGAAAGGAGCTGACATCTCACTCTCTTTGAATCTTCTTTATCATGCTAAGAGGAGCAGGAAAAAGCAAAAAATTTCAGAATTGCACCTTGCAATGCGGAGAAATTACTGTTTGTGCATTTACAATATTCATTGATTTTTGCCATTGAAAAACGTCCAGAAATGATTGAAGCTACTGACTGAATGAAAGGAGCTGGCATCTCACTCTCTTTGAATCTTCTTTATCATGCTAAGAGGAGCAGGAAAAATCAAAAAATTTCAGAATTGCACCTTGCAATGCGGAGAAATTACTGTTTGTGCATTTACAATATTCATTGATTTTTGCCATTGAAAAACATCATGTTATTCATATACCAGAAATGTTTGAAGCTACTGACTGAATGAAAGGAGCTGGCATCTCACTCTCTTTGAATCTTCTTTATCATGCTAAGAGGAGCAGGAAAAAGCAAAAAATTTCAGAATTTCACCTTGCAATGTGGAGAAATTACTGTTTGTGCATTTACAATATTCATTGATTTTTGCCATTGAAAAACATCATGTTATTCATATACCAGAAATGTTTGAAGCTACTGACTGAATGAAAGGAGCTGGCATCTCACTCTCTTTGAATCTTCTTTATCATGCTAAGAGGAGCAGGAAAAAGCAAAAAATTTCAGAATTGCACCTTGCAATGTGGAGAAATTACTGTTTGTGCATTTACAATATTCATTGATTTTTACCATTGAAAAACGTCCAGAAATGATTGAAGCTACTGACTGAATGAAAGTAGCTGGCATCTCACTCTCTTTGAATCTTCTTTATCATGCTAAGAGGAGCAGGAAAAAGCAAAAAAATTTCAGACTTGCACCTTGCAATGCGGAGAAATTACTGTTTGTGCATTTACAATATTCATTGATTTTTGCCATTGAAAAACATCATGTTATTCATATACCAGAAATGTTTGAAGCTACTGACTGAATGAAAGGAGCTGGCATCTCACTCTCTTTGAATCTTCTTTATCATGCTAAGAGGAGCAGGAAAAAGCAAAAAATTTCAGAATTGCACCTTGCAATGCGGAGAAATTACTGTTTGTGCATTTACAATATTCATTGATTTTTGCCATTGAAAAACATCCAGAAATGATTGAAGCTACTGACTGAATGAAAGGAGCTGGCATCTCACTCTCTTTGAATCTTCTTTATCATGCTAAGAGGAGCAGGAAAAAGCAAAAAATTTCAGAATTGCACCTTGCAATGCGGAGAAATTACTGTTTGTGCATTTACAATATTCATTGATTTTTGCCATTGAAAAACATCCAGAAATGATTGAAGCTACTGACTGAATGAAAGGAGCTGGCATCTCACTCTTTTTGAATCTTCTTTATCATGCTAAGAGGAGCAGGAAAAAGCAAAAAATTTCAGAATTGCACCTTGCAATGCGGAGAAATTACTGTTTGTGCATTTACAATATTCATTGATTTTTGCCCCTGAAAAACATCATGTTATTCATATACCAGAAATGTTTGAAGCTACTGACTGAATGAAAGGAGCTGGCATCTCACTCTCTTTGAATCTTCTTTATCATGCTAAGAGGAGCAGGAAAAAGCAAAAAATTTCAGAATTGCACCTTGCAATGCGGAGAAATTACTGTTTGTGCATTTACAATATTCATTGATTTTTGCCATTGAAAAACATCATGTTATTCATATACCAGAAATGTTTGAAGCTACTGACTGAATGAAAGGAGCTGGCATCTCACTCTCTTTGAATCTTCTTTATCATGCTAAGAGGAGCAGGAAAAAGCAAAAAATTTCAGAATTGCACCTTGCAATGTGGAGAAATTACTGTTTGTGCATTTACAATATTCATTGATTTTTACCATTGAAAAACGTCCAGAAATGATTGAAGCTACTGACTGCATGAAAGTAACTGGCATCTCACTCTCTTTGAATCTTCTTTATCATGCTAAGAGGAGCAGGAAAAAGCAAAAAATTTCAGACTTGCACCTTGCAATGCGGAGAAATTACTGTTTGTGCATTTACAATATTCATTGATTTTTGCCATTGAAAAACATCATGTTATTCATATACCAGAAATGTTTGAAGCTACTGACTGAATGAAAGGAGCTGGCATCTCACTCTCTTTGAATCTTCTTTATCATGCTAAGAGGAGCAGGAAAAAGCAAAAAATTTCAGAATTGCACCTTGCAATGCGGAGAAATTACTGTTTGTGCATTTACAATATTCATTGATTTTTGCCATTGAAAAACGTCCAGAAATGATTGAAGCTACTGACTGAATGAAAGGAGCTGGCATCTCACTCTCTTTGAATCTTCTTTATCATGCTAAGAGGAGCAGGAAAAAGCAAAAAATTTCAGACTTGCACCTTGCAATGCGGAGAAATTACTGTTTGTGCATTTACAATATTCATTGATTTTTGCCATTGAAAAACATGTTTTTCATATACCAGAAATGTTTGAAGCTACTGACTGAATGAAAGGAGCTGGCATCTCACTCTCTTTGAATCTTCTTTATCATGCTAGGATTAACAGGAAAAAGCAAAAAATTTCAGAATTGCACCTTGCAATGTGGAGATATTACTGTTTGTGCATTTACAATATTCATTGATTTTTGCCATTGAAAAACATGTTTTTCATATACCAGAAATGTTTGAAGCTACTGACTGAATGAAAGGAGCTGGCATCTCACTCTCTTTGAATCTTCTTTATCATGCTAGGATTAACAGGAAAAAGCTAAAAATTTCAGAATTGCACCGTGCAATGTGGAGATATTACTGTTTGTGCATTTACAATATTCATTGATTTTTGCCATTGAAAAACATGTTTTTCATATACCAGAAATGTTTGAAGCTACTGACTGAATGAAAGGAGCTGGCATCTCACTCTCTTTGAATCTTCTTTATCATGCTACGATTAGCAGGAAAAAGCAAAAAATTTCAGAATTGCACCTTGCAATGTGGAGATATTACTGTTTGTGAATTTACAATATTCATTGATTTTTGCCATTGAAAAACATGTTTTTCATATACCAGAAATGTTTGAAGCTACTGACTGAATGAAAGGAGCTGGCATCTCACTCTCTTTGAATCTTCTTTATCATGCTAGGATTAACAGGAAAAAGCAAAAAATTTCAGAATTGCACCTTGCAATGTGGAGATATTACTGTTTGTGCATTTACAATATTCATTGATTTTTGCCATTGAAAAACATGTTTTTCATATACCAGAAATGTTTGAAGCTACTGACTGAATGAAAGGAGCTGGCATCTCACTCTCTTTGAATCTTCTTTATCATGCTAGGATTAGCAGGAAAAAGCAAAAAATTTCAGAATTGCACCTTGCAATGTGGAGATATTACTGTTTGTGCATTTACAATATTCATTGATTTTTGCCATTGAAAAACATGTTTTTCATATACCAGAAATGTTTGAAGCTACTGACTGAATGAAAGGAGCTGGCATCTCACTCTCTTTGAATCTTCTTTATCATGCTAGGATTAACAGGAAAAAGCTAAAAATTTCAGAATTGCACCGTGCAATGTGGAGATATTACTGTTTGTGCATTTACAATATTCATTGATTTTTGCCATTGAAAAACATGTTTTTCATATACCAGAAATGTTTGAAGCTACTGACTGAATGAAAGGAGCTGGCATCTCACTCTCTTTGAATCTTCTTTATCATGCTAGGATTAGCAGGAAAAAGCAAAAAATTTCAGAATTGCACCTTGCAATGTGGAGATATTACTGTTTGTGCATTTACAATATTCATTGATTTTTGCCATTGAAAAACATGTTTTTTATATACCAGAAATGTTTGAAGCTACTGACTGAATGAAAGGAGCTGGCATCTCACTCTCTTTGAATCTTCTTTATCATGCTAGGATTAACAGGAAAAAGCAAAAAATTTCAGAATTGCACCTTGCAATGTGGAGATATTACTGTTTGTGCATTTACAATATTCATTGATTTTTGCCATTGAAAAACATGTTTTTCATATACCAGAAATGTTTGAAGCTACTGACTGAATGAAAGGAGCTGGCATCTCACTCTCTTTGAATCTTCTTTATCATGCTAGGATTAGCAGGAAAAAGCAAAAAAATTCAGAATTGCACCTTGCAATGTGGAGATATTACTGTTTGTGCATTTACAATATTCATTGATTTTTGCCATTGAAAAACATGTTTTTCATATACCAGAAATGTTTGAAGCTACTGACTGAATGAAAGGAGCTGGCATCTCACTCTCTTTGAATCTTCTTTATCATGCTAGGATTAACAGGAAAAAGCTAAAAATTTCAGAATTGCACCGTGCAATGTGGAGATATTACTGTTTGTGCATTTACAATATTCATTGATTTTTGCCATTGAAAAACATGTTTTTCATATACCAGAAATGTTTGAAGCTACTGACTGAATGAAAGGAGCTGGCATCTCACTCTCTTTGAATCTTCTTTATCATGCTAGGATTAGCAGGAAAAAGCAAAAAATTTCAGAATTGCACCTTGCAATGTGGAGATATTACTGTTTGTGCATTTACAATATTCATTGATTTTTGCCATTGAAAAACATGTTTTTCATATACCAGAAATGTTTGAAGCTACTGACTGAATGAAAGGAGCTGGCATCTCACTCTCTTTGAATCTTCTTTATCATGCTAGGATTAACAGGAAAAAGCAAAAAATTTCAGAATTGCACCTTGCAATGTGGAGATATTACTGTTTGTGCATTTACAATATTCATTGATTTTTGCCATTGAAAAACATGTTTTTCATATACCAGAAATGTTTGAAGCTACTGACTGAATGAAAGGAGCTGGCATCTCACTCTCTTTGAATCTTCTTTATCATGCTAGGATTAACAGGAAAAAGCTAAAAATTTCAGAATTGCACCGTGCAATGTGGAGATATTACTGTTTGTGCATTTACAATATTCATTGATTTTTGCCATTGAAAAACATGTTTTTCATATACCAGAAATGTTTGAAGCTACTGACTGAATGAAAGGAGCTGGCATCTCACTCTCTTTGAATCTTCTTTATCATGCTAGGATTAGCAGGAAAAAGCAAAAAATTTCAGAATTGCACCTTGCAATGTGGAGATATTACTGTTTGTGCATTTACAATATTCATTGATTTTTGCCATTGAAAAACATGTTTTTCATATACCAGAAATGTTTGAAGCTACTGACTGAATGAAAGGAGCTGGCATCTCACTCTCTTTGAATCTTCTTTATCATGCTAGGATTAACAGGAAAAAGCTAAAAATTTCAGAATTGCACCGTGCAATGTGGAGATATTACTGTTTGTGCATTTACAATATTCATTGATTTTTGCCATTGAAAAACATGTTTTTCATATACCAGAAATGTTTGAAGCTACTGACTGAATGAAAGGAGCTGGCATCTCACTCTCTTTGAATCTTCTTTATCATGCTAGGATTAGCAGGAAAAAGCAAAAAATTTCAGAATTGCACCTTGCAATGTGGAGATATTACTGTTTGTGCATTTACAATATTCATTGATTTTTGCCATTGAAAAACATGTTTTTCATATACCAGAAATGTTTGAAGCTACTGACTGAATGAAAGGAGCTGGCATCTCACTCTCTTTGAATCTTCTTTATCATGCTAGGATTAACAGGAAAAAGCAAAGAATTTCAGAATTGCACCTTGCAATGTGGAGATATTACTGTTTGTGCATTTACAATATTCATTGATTTTTGCCATTGAAAAACATGTTTTTCATATACCAGAAATGTTTGAAGCTACTGACTGAATGAAAGGAGCTGGCATCTCACTCTCTTTGAATCTTCTTTATCATGCTAGGATTAACAGGAAAAAGCTAAAAATTTCAGAATTGCACCGTGCAATGTGGAGATATTACTGTTTGTGCATTTACAATATTCATTGATTTTTGCCATTGAAAAACATGTTTTTCATATACCAGAAATGTTTGAAGCTACTGACTGAATGAAAGGAGCTGGCATCTCACTCTCTTTGAATCTTCTTTATCATGCTAGGATTAGCAGGAAAAAGCAAAAAATTTCAGAATTGCACCTTGCAATGTGGAGATATTACTGTTTGTGCATTTACAATATTCATTGATTTTTGCCATTGAAAAACATGTTTTTCATATACCAGAAATGTTTGAAGCTACTGACTGAATGAAAGGAGCTGGCATCTCACTCTCTTTGAATCTTCTTTATCATGCTAGGATTAACAGGAAAAAGCTAAAAATTTCAGAATTGCACCGTGCAATGTGGAGATATTACTGTTTGTGCATTTACAATATTCATTGATTTTTGCCATTGAAAAACATGTTTTTCATATACCAGAAATGTTTGAAGCTACTGACTGAATGAAAGGAGCTGGCATCTCACTCTCTTTGAATCTTCTTTATCATGCTAAGAGGAGCAGGAAAAAGCAAAAAATTTCAGAATTGCACCTTGCAATGTGGAGAAATTACTGTTTGTGCATTTACAATATTCATTGATTTTTACCATTGAAAAACGTCCAGAAATGATTGAAGCTACTGACTGCATGAAAGTAGCTGGCATCTCACTCTCTTTGAATCTTCTTTATCATGCTAAGAGGAGCAGGAAAAAGCAAAAAATTTCAGACTTGCACCTTGCAATGCGGAGAAATTACTGTTTGTGCATTTACAATATTCATTGATTTTTGCCATTGAAAAACATCATGTTATTCATATACCAGAAATGTTTGAAGCTACTGACTGAATGAAAGGAGCTGGCATCTCACTCTCTTTGAATCTTCTTTATCATGCTAAGAGGAGCAGGAAAAAGCAAAAAATTTCAGAATTGCACCTTGCAATGCGGAGAAATTACTGTTTGTGCATTTACAATATTCATTGATTTTTGCCATTGAAAAACATCGTTATTCATATACCAGAAATGTTTGAAGCTACTGACTGAATGAAAGGAGCTGGCATCTCACTCTCTTTGAATCTTCTTTATCATGCTAAGAGGAGCAGGAAAAAGCAAAAAATTTCAGAATTGCACCTTGCAATGCGGAGAAATTACTGTTTGTGCTTTTACAATATTCATTGATTTTTGCCATTGAAAAACGTCCAGAAATGATTGAAGCTACTGACTGAATGAAAGGAGCTGGCATCTCACTCTCTTTGAATCTTCTTTATCATGCTAAGAGGAGCAGGAAAAATCAAAAAATTTCAGAATTGCACCTTGCAATGCGGAGAAATTACTGTTTGTGCATTTACAATATTCATTGATTTTTGCCATTGAAAAACATGTTATTCATATACCAGAAATGTTTGAAGCTACTGACTGAATGAAAGGAGCTGGCACCTCACTCTCTTTGAATCTTCTTTATCATGCTAAGAGGAGCGGGAAAAAGCAAAAAATTTCAGAATTGCACCTTGCAATGCGGAGAAATTACTGTTTGTGCATTTACAATATTCATTGATTTTTGCCATTGAAAAACGTCCAGAAATGATTGAAGCTACTGACTGAATGAAAGGAGCTGGCATCTCACTCTCTTTGAATCTTCTTTATCATGCTAAGAGGAGCAGGAAAAAGCAAAAAATTTCAGAATTGCACCTTGCAATGCGGAGAAATTACTGTTTGTGCATTTACAATATTCATTGATTTTTGCCATTGAAAAACGTCCAGAAATGATTGAAGCTACTGACTGAATGAAAGGAGCTGGCATCTCACTCTCTTTGAATCTTCTTTATCATGCTAAGAGGAGCAGGAAAAAGCAAAAAATTTCAGAATTGCACCTTGCAATGCGGAGAAATTACAGTTTGTGCATTTACAATATTCATTGATTTTTGCCATTGAAAAACATCCAGAAATGATTGAAGCTACTGACTGAATGAAAGGAGCTGGCATCTCACTCTCTTTGAATCTTCTTTATCATGCTAAGAGGAGCAGGAAAAAGCAAAAAATTTCAGAATTGCACCTTGCAATGCGGAGAAATTACTGTTTGTGCATTTACAATATTCATTGATTTTTGCCATTGAAAAACATCGTTATTCATATACCAGAAATGTTTGAAGCTACTGACTGAATGAAAGGAGCTGGCATCTCACTCTCTTTGAATCTTCGTTATCATGCTAAGAGGAGCAGGAAAAAGCAAAAAATTTCAGAATTGCACCTTGCAATGTGGAGAAATTACTGTTTGTGCATTTACAATATTCATTGATTTTTACCATTGAAAAACGTCCAGAAATGATTGAAGCTACTGACTGAATGAAAGTAGCTGGCATCTCACTCTCTTTGAATCTTCTTTATCATGCTAAGAGGAGCAGGAAAAAGCAAAAAATTTCAGAATTGCACCTTGCAATGCGGAGAAAATACTGTTTGTGCATTTACAATATTCATTGATTTTTGCCATTGAAAAACGTCCAGAAATGATTGAAGGTACTGACTGAATGAAAGGAGCTGGCATCTCACTCTCTTTGAATCTTCTTTATCATGCTAAGAGGAGCAGGAAAAAGCAAAAAATTTCAGAATTGCACCTTGCAATGCGGAGAAATTACTGTTTGTGCATTTACAATATTCATTGATTTTTGCCACTGAAAAACGTCCAGAAATGATTGAAGCTACTGACTGAATGAAAGGAGCTGGCATCTCACTCTCTTTGAATCTTCTTTATCATGCTAAGAGGAGCAGGAAAAAGCAAAAAATTTCAGAATTGCACCTTGCAATGCGGAGAAATTACAGTTTGTGCATTTACAATATTCATTGATTTTTGCCATTGAAAAACATCCAGAAATGATTGAAGCTACTGACTGAATGAAAGGAGCTGGCATCTCACTCTCTTTGAATCTTCTTTATCATGCTAAGAGGAGCAGGAAAAAGCAAAAAATTTCAGAATTGCACCTTGCAATGCGGAGAAATTACTGTTTGTGCATTTACAATATTCATTGATTTTTGCCATTGAAAAACATCATGTTATTCATATACCAGAAATGTTTGAAGCTACTGACTGAATGAAAGGAGCTGGCATCTCACTCTCTTTGAATCTTCTTTACCATGCTAAGAGGAGCAGGAAAAAGCAAAAAATTTCAGAATTGCACCTTGCAATGTGGAGAAATTACTGTTTGTGCATTTACAATATTCATTGATTTTTACCATTGAAAAACGTCCAGAAATGATTGAAGCTACTGACTGAATGAAAGTAGCTGGCATCTCACTCTCTTTGAATCTTCTTTATCATGCTAAGAGGAGCAGGAAAAAGCAAAAAATTTCAGACTTGCACCTTGCAATGCGGAGAAATTACTGTTTGTGCATTTACAATATTCATTGATTTTTGCCATTGAAAAACATCATGTTATTCATATACCAGAAATGTTTGAAGCTACTGACTGAATGAAAGGAGCTGGCATCTCACTCTCTTTGAATCTTCTTTATCATGCTAAGAGGAGCAGGAAAAAGCAAAAAATTTCAGAATTGCACCTTGCAATGCGGAGAAATTACTGTTTGTGCATTTACAATATTCATTGATTTTTGCCATTGAAAAACATCATGTTATTCATATACCAGAAATGTTTGAAGCTACTGACTGAATGAAAGGAGCTGGCATCTCACTCTCTTTGAATCTTCTTTATCATGCTAAGAGGAGCAGGAAAAAGCAAAAAATTTCAGAATTGCACCTTGCAATGCGGAGAAATTACTGTTTGTGCATTTACAATATTCATTGATTTTTGCCATTGAAAAACGTCCAGAAATGATTGAAGCTACTGACTGAATGAAAGGAGCTGGCATCTCACTCTCTTTGAATCTTCTTTATCATGCTAAGAGGAGCAGGAAAAATCAAAAAATTTCAGAATTGCACCTTGCAATGCGGAGAAATTGCTGTTTGTGCATTTACAATATTCATTGATTTTTGCCATTGAAAAACATGTTATTCATATACCAGAAATGTTTGAAGCTACTGACTGAATGAAAGGAGCTGGCACCTCACTCTCTTTCAATCTTCTTTATCATGCTAAGAGGAGCGGGAAAAAGCAAAAAATTTCAGAATTGCACCTTGCAATGCGGAGAAATTACTGTTTGTGCATTTACAATATTCATTGATTTTTGCCATTGAAAAACGTCCAGAAATGATTGAAGGTACTGACTAAATGAAAGGAGCTGTCATCTCACTCTCTTTGAATCTTCTTTATCATGCTAAGAGGAGCAGGAAAAAGCAAAAAATTTCAGAATTGCACCTTGCAATGCGGAGAAATTACTGTTTGTGCATTTACAATATTCATTGATTTTTGCCATTGAAAAACATCATGTTATTCATATACCAGAAATGTTTGAAGCTACTGACTGAATGAAAGGAGCTGGCATCTCACTCTCTTTGAATCTTCTTTATCATGCTAAGAGGAGCAGGAAAAAGCAAAAAATTTCAGAATTGCACCTTGCAATGTGGAGAAATTACTGTTTGTGCATTTACAATATTCATTGATTTTTACCATTGAAAAACGTCCAGAAATGATTGAAGCTACTGACTGAATGAAAGTAGCTGGCATCTCACTCTCTTTGAATCTTCTTTATCATGCTAAGAGGAGCAGGAAAAAGCAAAAAATTTCAGACTTGCACCTTGCAATGCGGAGAAATTACTGTTTGTGCATTTACAATATTCATTGATTTTTGCCATTGAAAAACATCATGTTATTCATATACCAGAAATGTTTGAAGCTACTGACTGAATGAAAGGAGCTGGCATCTCACTCTCTTTGAATCTTCTTTATCATGCTAAGAGGAGCAGGAAAAAGCAAAAAATTTCAGAATTGCACCTTGCAATGCGGAGAAATTACTGTTTGTGCATTTACAATATTCATTGATTTTTGCCATTGAAAAACATCATGTTATTCATATACCAGAAATGTTTGAAGCTACTGACTGAATGAAAGGAGCTGGCATCTCACTCTCTTTGAATCTTCTTTATCATGCTAAGAGGAGCAGGAAAAAGCAAAAAATTTCAGAATTGCACCTTGCAATGCGGAGAAATTACTGTTTGTGCATTTACAATATTCATTGATTTTTGCCATTGAAAAACGTCCAGAAATGATTGAAGCTACTGACTGAATGAAAGGAGCTGGCATCTCACTCTCTTTGAATCTTCTTTATCATGCTAAGAGGAGCAGGAAAAATCAAAAAATTTCAGAATTGCACCTTGCAATGCGGAGAAATTGCTGTTTGTGCATTTACAATATTCATTGATTTTTGCCATTGAAAAACATGTTATTCATATACCAGAAATGTTTGAAGCTACTGACTGAATGAAAGGAGCTGGCACCTCACTCTCTTTCAATCTTCTTTATCATGCTAAGAGGAGCGGGAAAAAGCAAAAAATTTCAGAATTGCACCTTGCAATGCGGAGAAATTACTGTTTGTGCATTTACAATATTCATTGATTTTTGCCATTGAAAAACGTCCAGAAATGATTGAAGGTACTGACTAAATGAAAGGAGCTGTCATCTCACTCTCTTTGAATCTTCTTTATCATGCTAAGAGGAGCAGGAAAAAGCAAAAAATTTCAGAATTGCACCTTGCAATGCGGAGAAATTACTGTTTGTGCATTTACAATATTCATTGATTTTTGCCATTGAAAAACGTCCAGAAATGATTGAAGCTACTGACTGAATGAAAGGAGCTGGCATCTCACTCTCTTTGAATCTTCTTTATCATGCTAAGAGGAGCAGGAAAAAGCAAAAAATTTCAGAATTGCACCTTGCAATACGGAGAAATTACAGTTTGTGCATTTACAATATTCATTGATTTTTGCCATTGAAAAACATCCAGAAATGATTGAAGCTACTGACTGAATGAAAGGAGCTGGCATCTCACTCTCTTTGAATCTTCTTTATCATGCTAAGAGGAGCAGGAAAAAGCAAAAAATTTCAGACTTGCACCTTGCAATGCGGAGAAATTACTGTTTGTGCATTTACAATATTCATTGATTTTTGCCATTGAAAAACATCATGTTATTCATATACCAGAAATGTTTGAAGCTACTGACTGAATGAAAGGAGCTGGCATCTCACTCTCTTTGAATCTTCTTTATCATGCTAAGAGGAGCAGGAAAAAGCAAAAAATTTCAGAATTGCACCTTGCAATGCGGAGAAATTACTGTTTGTGCATTTACAATATTCATTGATTTTTGCCATTGAAAAACGTCCAGAAATGATTGAAGCTACTGACTGAATGAAAGGAGCTGGCATCTCACTCTCTTTGAATCTTCTTTATCATGCTAAGAGGAGCAGGAAAAAGCAAAAAATTTCAGAATTGCACCTTGCAATGCGGAGAAATTACTGTTTGTGCATTTACAATATTCATTGATTTTTGCCATTGAAAAACATCATGTTATTCATATACCAGAAATGTTTGAAGCTACTGACTGAATGAAAGGAGCTGACATCTCACTCTCTTTGAATCTTCTTTATCATGCTAAGAGGAGCAGGAAAAAGCAAAAAATTTCAGAATTGCACCTTGCAATGCGGAGAAATTACTGTTTGTGCATTTACAATATTCATTGATTTTTGCCATTGAAAAACGTCCAGAAATGATTGAAGCTACTGACTGAATGAAAGGAGCTGGCATCTCACTCTCTTTGAATCTTCTTTATCATGCTAAGAGGAGCAGGAAAAAGCAAAAAATTTCAGAATTGCACCTTGCAATGCGGAGAAATTACTGTTTGTGCATTTACAATATTCATTGATTTTTGCCATTGAAAAACATCATGTTATTCATATACCAGAAATGTTTGAAGCTACTGACTGAATGAAAGGAGCTGGCATCTCACTCTCTTTGAATCTTCTTTATCATGCTAAGAGGAGCAGGAAAAAGCAAAAAATTTCAGAATTGCACCTTGCAATGTGGAGAAATTACTGTTTGTGCATTTACAATATTCATTGATTTTTACCATTGAAAAACGTCCAGAAATGATTGAAGCTACTGACTGAATGAAAGTAGCTGGCATCTCACTCTCTTTGAATCTTCTTTATCATGCTAAGAGGAGCAGGAAAAAGCAAAAAATTTCAGACTTGCACCTTGCAATGCGGAGAAATTACTGTTTGTGCATTTACAATATTCATTGATTTTTGCCATTGAAAAACATCATGTTATTCATATACCAGAAATGTTTGAAGCTACTGACTGAATGAAAGGAGCTGGCATCTCATTCTCTTTGAATCTTCTTTATCATGCTAAGAGGAGCAGGAAAAAGCAAAAAATTTCAGAATTGCACCTTGCAATGTGGAGAAATTACTGTTTGTGCATTTACAATATTCATTGATTTTTACCATTGAAAAACGTCCAGAAATGATTGAAGCTACTGACTGAATGAAAGTAGCTGGCATCTCACTCTCTTTGAATCTTCTTTATCATGCTAAGAGGAGCAGGAAAAAGCAAAAAATTTCAGACTTGCACCTTGCAATGCGGAGAAATTACTGTTTGTGCATTTACAATATTCATTGATTTTTGCCATTGAAAAACATCATGTTATTCATATACCAGAAATGTTTGAAGATACTGACTGAATCAAAGGAGCTGGCATCTCACTCTCTTTGAATCTTCTTTATCATGCTAAGAGGAGCAGGAAAAAGCAAAAAATTTCAGAATTGCACCTTGCAATGCGGAGAAATTACTGTTTGTGCATTTACAATATTCATTGATTTTTGCCATTGAAAAACGTCCAGAAATGATTGAAGCTACTGACTGAATGAAAGGATCTGGCATCTCACTCTCTTTGAATCTTCTTTATCATGCTAAGAGGAGCAGGAAAAAGCAAAAAATTTCAGAATTGCACCTTGCAATGCGGAGAAATTACTGTTTGTGCATTTACAATATTCATTGATTTTTGCCATTGAAAAACGTCCAGAAATGATTGAAGCTACTGATTGAATGAAAGGAGCTGGCATCTCACTCTCTTTGAATCTTCTTTATCATGCTAAGAGGAGCAGGAAAAAGCAAAAAATTTCAGAATTGCACCTTGCAATGCGGAGAAATTACTGTTTGTGCATTTACAATATTCATTGATTTTTGCCATTGAAAAACATCATGTTATTCATATACCAGAAATGTTTGAAGCTACTGACTGAATGAAAGGAGTTGGCATCTCACTCTCTTTGAATCTTCTTTATCATGCTAAGAGGAGCAGGAAAAAGCAAAAAATTTCAGAATTGCACCTTGCAATGCGGAGAAATTACTGTTTGTGCATTTACAATATTCATTGATTTTTGCCATTGAAAAACATCATGTTATTCATATACCAGAAATGTTTGAAGCTACTGACTGAATGAAAGGAGCTGGCATCTCACTCTCTTTGAATCTTCTTTATCATGCTAAGAGGAGCAGGAAAAAGCAAAAAATTTTAGAATTGCACATTGCAATGTCGAGAAATTACTGTTTGTGCATTTACAATATTCATTGATTTTTACCATTGAAAAACGTCCAGAAATGATTGAAGCTACTGACTGAATGAAAGTAGCTGGCATCTCACTCTCTTTGAATCTTCTTTATCATGCTAAGAGGAGCAGGAAAAAGCAAAAAATTTCAGACTTGCACCTTGCAATGCGGAGAAATTACTGTTTGTGCATTTACAATATTCATTGATTTTTGCCATTGAAAAACATCATGTTATTCATATTCCAGAAATGTTTGAAGCTACTGACTGAATGAAAGGAGCTGGCATCTCACTCTCTTTGAATCTTCTTTATCATGCTAAGAGGAGCAGGAAAAAGCAAAAAATTTCAGAATTGCACCTTGCAATGCGGAGAAATTACTGTTTGTGCATTTACAATATTCATTGATTTTTGCCATTGAAAAACGTCCAGAAATGATTGAAGCTACTGACTGAATGAAAGGAGCTGGCATCTCACTCTCTTTGAATCTTCTTTATCATGCTAAGAGGAGCAGGAAAAAGCAAAAAATTTCAGAATTGCACCTTGCAATGCGGAGAAATTACTGTTTGTGCATTTACAATATTCATTGATTTTTGCCATTGAAAAACATCATGTTATTCATATACCAGAAATGTTTGAAGCTACTGACTGAATGAAAGGAGCTGACATCTCACTCTCTTTGAATCTTCTTTATCATGCTAAGAGGAGCAGGAAAAAGCAAAAAATTTCAGAATTGCACCTTGCAATGCGGAGAAATTACTGTTTGTGCATTTACAATATTCATTGATTTTTGCCATTGAAAAACGTCCAGAAATGATTGAAGCTACTGACTGAATGAAAGGAGCTGGCATCTCACTCTCTTTGAATCTTCTTTATCATGCTAAGAGGAGCAGGAAAAAGCAAAAAATTTCAGAATTGCACCTTGCAATGCGGAGAAATTACTGTTTGTGCATTTACAATATTCATTGATTTTTGCCATTGAAAAACATCATGTTATTCATATACCAGAAATGTTTGAAGCTACTGACTGAATGAAAGGAGCTGGCATCTCACTCTCTTTGAATCTTCTTTATCATGCTAAGAGGAGCAGGAAAAAGCAAAAAATTTCAGAATTGCACCTTGCAATGCGGAGAAATTGCTGTTTGTGCATTTACAATATTCATTGATTTTTGCCATTGAAAAACATGTTATTCATATACCAGAAATGTTTGAAGCTACTGACTGAATGAAAGGAGCTGGCACCTCACTCTCTTTCAATCTTCTTTATCATGCTAAGAGGAGCGGGAAAAAGCAAAAAATTTCAGAATTGCACCTTGCAATGCGGAGAAATTACTGTTTGTGCATTTACAATATTCATTGATTTTTGCCATTGAAAAACGTCCAGAAATGATTGAAGGTACTGACTAAATGAAAGGAGCTGTCATCTCACTCTCTTTGAATCTTCTTTATCATGCTAAGAGGAGCAGGAAAAAGCAAAAAATTTCAGAATTGCACCTTGCAATGCGGAGAAATTACTGTTTGTGCATTTACAATATTCATTGATTTTTGCCATTGAAAAACGTCCAGAAATGATTGAAGCTACTGACTGAATGAAAGGAGCTGGCATCTCACTCTCTTTGAATCTTCTTTATCATGCTAAGAGGAGCAGGAAAAAGCAAAAAATTTCAGAATTGCACCTTGCAATACGGAGAAATTACAGTTTGTGCATTTACAATATTCATTGATTTTTGCCATTGAAAAACATCCAGAAATGATTGAAGCTACTGACTGAATGAAAGGAGCTGGCATCTCACTCTCTTTGAATCTTCTTTATCATGCTAAGAGGAGCAGGAAAAAGCAAAAAATTTCAGACTTGCACCTTGCAATGCGGAGAAATTACTGTTTGTGCATTTACAATATTCATTGATTTTTGCCATTGAAAAACATCATGTTATTCATATACCAGAAATGTTTGAAGCTACTGACTGAATGAAAGGAGCTGGCATCTCACTCTCTTTGAATCTTCTTTATCATGCTAAGAGGAGCAGGAAAAAGCAAAAAATTTCAGAATTGCACCTTGCAATGCGGAGAAATTACTGTTTGTGCATTTACAATATTCATTGATTTTTGCCATTGAAAAACGTCCAGAAATGATTGAAGCTACTGACTGAATGAAAGGAGCTGGCATCTCACTCTCTTTGAATCTTCTTTATCATGCTAAGAGGAGCAGGAAAAAGCAAAAAATTTCAGAATTGCACCTTGCAATGCGGAGAAATTACTGTTTGTGCATTTACAATATTCATTGATTTTTGCCATTGAAAAACATCATGTTATTCATATACCAGAAATGTTTGAAGCTACTGACTGAATGAAAGGAGCTGACATCTCACTCTCTTTGAATCTTCTTTATCATGCTAAGAGGAGCAGGAAAAAGCAAAAAATTTCAGAATTGCACCTTGCAATGCGGAGAAATTACTGTTTGTGCATTTACAATATTCATTGATTTTTGCCATTGAAAAACGTCCAGAAATGATTGAAGCTACTGACTGAATGAAAGGAGCTGGCATCTCACTCTCTTTGAATCTTCTTTATCATGCTAAGAGGAGCAGGAAAAAGCAAAAAATTTCAGAATTGCACCTTGCAATGCGGAGAAATTACTGTTTGTGCATTTACAATATTCATTGATTTTTGCCATTGAAAAACATCATGTTATTCATATACCAGAAATGTTTGAAGCTACTGACTGAATGAAAGGAGCTGGCATCTCACTCTCTTTGAATCTTCTTTATCATGCTAAGAGGAGCAGGAAAAAGCAAAAAATTTCAGAATTGCACCTTGCAATGTGGAGAAATTACTGTTTGTGCATTTACAATATTCATTGATTTTTGCCATTGAAAAACATCATGTTATTCATATACCAGAAATGTTTGAAGCTACTGACTGAATGAAAGGAGCTGGCATCTCACTCTCTTTGAATCTTCTTTATCATGCTAAGAGGAGCAGGAAAAAGCAAAAAATTTCAGAATTGCACCTTGCAATGTGGAGAAATTACTGTTTGTGCATTTACAATATTCATTGATTTTTACCATTGAAAAACGTCCAGAAATGATTGAAGCTACTGACTGAATGAAAGTAGCTGGCATCTCACTCTCTTTGAATCTTCTTTATCATGCTAAGAGGAGCAGGAAAAAGCAAAAAATTTCAGACTTGCACCTTGCAATGCGGAGAAATTACTGTTTGTGCATTTACAATATTCATTGATTTTTGCCATTGAAAAACATCATGTTATTCATATACCAGAAATGTTTGAAGCTACTGACTGAATGAAAGGAGCTGGCATCTCACTCTCTTTGAATCTTCTTTATCATGCTAAGAGGAGCAGGAAAAAGCAAAAAATTTCAGAATTGCACCTTGCAATGTGGAGAAATTACTGTTTGTGCATTTACAATATTCATTGATTTTTACCATTGAAAAACGTCCAGAAATGATTGAAGCTACTGACTGAATGAAAGTAGCTGGCATCTCACTCTCTTTGAATCTTCTTTATCATGCTAAGAGGAGCAGGAAAAAGCAAAAAATTTCAGACTTGCACCTTGCAATGCGGAGAAATTACTGTTTGTGCATTTACAATATTCATTGATTTTTGCCATTGAAAAACATCATGTTATTCATATACCAGAAATGTTTGAAGATACTGACTGAATCAAAGGAGCTGGCATCTCACTCTCTTTGAATCTTCTTTATCATGCTAAGAGGAGCAGGAAAAAGCAAAAAATTTCAGAATTGCACCTTGCAATGCGGAGAAATTACTGTTTGTGCATTTACAATATTCATTGATTTTTGCCATTGAAAAACGTCCAGAAATGATTGAAGCTACTGACTGAATGAAAGGATCTGGCATCTCACTCTCTTTGAATCTTCTTTATCATGCTAAGAGGAGCAGGAAAAAGCAAAAAATTTCAGAATTGCACCTTGCAATGCGGAGAAATTACTGTTTGTGCATTTACAATATTCATTGATTTTTGCCATTGAAAAACGTCCAGAAATGATTGAAGCTACTGATTGAATGAAAGGAGCTGGCATCTCACTCTCTTTGAATCTTCTTTATCATGCTAAGAGGAGCAGGAAAAAGCAAAAAATTTCAGAATTGCACCTTGCAATGCGGAGAAATTACTGTTTGTGCATTTACAATATTCATTGATTTTTGCCATTGAAAAACATCATGTTATTCATATACCAGAAATGTTTGAAGCTACTGACTGAATGAAAGGAGTTGGCATCTCACTCTCTTTGAATCTTCTTTATCATGCTAAGAGGAGCAGGAAAAAGCAAAAAATTTCAGAATTGCACCTTGCAATGCGGAGAAATTACTGTTTGTGCATTTACAATATTCATTGATTTTTGCCATTGAAAAACATCATGTTATTCATATACCAGAAATGTTTGAAGCTACTGACTGAATGAAAGGAGCTGGCATCTCACTCTCTTTGAATCTTCTTTATCATGCTAAGAGGAGCAGGAAAAAGCAAAAAATTTTAGAATTGCACATTGCAATGTCGAGAAATTACTGTTTGTGCATTTACAATATTCATTGATTTTTACCATTGAAAAACGTCCAGAAATGATTGAAGCTACTGACTGAATGAAAGTAGCTGGCATCTCACTCTCTTTGAATCTTCTTTATCATGCTAAGAGGAGCAGGAAAAAGCAAAAAATTTCAGACTTGCACCTTGCAATGCGGAGAAATTACTGTTTGTGCATTTACAATATTCATTGATTTTTGCCATTGAAAAACATCATGTTATTCATATTCCAGAAATGTTTGAAGCTACTGACTGAATGAAAGGAGCTGGCATCTCACTCTCTTTGAATCTTCTTTATCATGCTAAGAGGAGCAGGAAAAAGCAAAAAATTTCAGAATTGCACCTTGCAATGCGGAGAAATTACTGTTTGTGCATTTACAATATTCATTGATTTTTGCCATTGAAAAACGTCCAGAAATGATTGAAGCTACTGACTGAATGAAAGGAGCTGGCATCTCACTCTCTTTGAATCTTCTTTATCATGCTAAGAGGAGCAGGAAAAAGCAAAAAATTTCAGAATTGCACCTTGCAATGCGGAGAAATTACTGTTTGTGCATTTACAATATTCATTGATTTTTGCCATTGAAAAACATCATGTTATTCATATACCAGAAATGTTTGAAGCTACTGACTGAATGAAAGGAGCTGACATCTCACTCTCTTTGAATCTTCTTTATCATGCTAAGAGGAGCAGGAAAAAGCAAAAAATTTCAGAATTGCACCTTGCAATGCGGAGAAATTACTGTTTGTGCATTTACAATATTCATTGATTTTTGCCATTGAAAAACGTCCAGAAATGATTGAAGCTACTGACTGAATGAAAGGAGCTGGCATCTCACTCTCTTTGAATCTTCTTTATCATGCTAAGAGGAGCAGGAAAAAGCAAAAAATTTCAGAATTGCACCTTGCAATGCGGAGAAATTACTGTTTGTGCATTTACAATATTCATTGATTTTTGCCATTGAAAAACATCATGTTATTCATATACCAGAAATGTTTGAAGCTACTGACTGAATGAAAGGAGCTGGCATCTCACTCTCTTTGAATCTTCTTTATCATGCTAAGAGGAGCAGGAAAAAGCAAAAAATTTCAGAATTGCACCTTGCAATGTGGAGAAATTACTGTTTGTGCATTTACAATATTCATTGATTTTTGCCATTGAAAAACATCATGTTATTCATATACCAGAAATGTTTGAAGCTACTGACTGAATGAAAGGAGCTGGCATCTCACTCTCTTTGAATCTTCTTTATCATGCTAAGAGGAGCAGGAAAAAGCAAAAAATTTCAGAATTGCACGTTGCAATGTGGAGAAATTACTGTTTGTGCATTTACAATATTCATTGATTTTTACCATTGAAAAACGTCCAGAAATGATTGAAGCTACTGACTGAATGAAAGTAGCTGGCATCTCACTCTCTTTGAATCTTCTTTATCATGCTAAGAGGAGCAGGAAAAAGCAAAAAAATTTCAGACTTGCACCTTGCAATGCGGAGAAATTACTGTTTGTGCATTTACAATATTCATTGATTTTTGCCATTGAAAAACATCATGTTATTCATATACCAGAAATGTTTGAAGCTACTGACTGAATGAAAGGAGCTGGCATCTCACTCTCTTTTAATCTTCTTTATCATGCTAAGAGGAGCAGGAAAAAGCAAAAAATTTCAGAATTGCACCTTGCAATGCGGAGAAATTACTGTTTGTGCATTTACAATATTCATTGATTTTTGCCATTGAAAAACATCCAGAAATGATTGAAGCTACTGACTGAATGAAAGGAGCTGGCATCTCACTCTCTTTGAATCTTCTTTATCATGCTAAGAGGAGCAGGAAAAAGCAAAAAATTTCAGAATTGCACCTTGCAATGCGGAGAAATTACTGTTTGTGCATTTACAATATTCATTGATTTTTGCCATTGAAAAACATCCAGAAATGATTGAAGCTACTGACTGAATGAAAGCTGGCATCTCACTCTTTTTGAATCTTCTTTATCATGCTAAGAGGAGCAGGAAAAAGCAAAAAATTTCAGAATTGCACCTTGCAATGCGGAGAAATTACTGTTTGTGCATTTACAATATTCATTGATTTTTGCCATTGAAAAACATCATGTTATTCATATACCAGAAATGTTTGAAGCTACTGACTGAATGAAAGGAGCTGGCATCTCACTCTCTTTGAATCTTCTTTATCATGCTAAGAGGAGCAGGAAAAAGCAAAAAATTTCAGAATTGCACCTTGCAATGCGGAGAAATTACTGTTTGTGCATTTACAATATTCATTGATTTTTGCCATTGAAAAACATCATGTTATTCATATACCAGAAATGTTTGAAGCTACTGACTGAATGAAAGGAGCTGGCATCTCACTCTCTTTGAATCTTCTTTATCATGCTAAGAGGAGCAGGAAAAAGCAAAAAATTTCAGAATTGCACCTTGCAATGTGGAGAAATTACTGTTTGTGCATTTACAATATTCATTGATTTTTACCATTGAAAAACGTCCAGAAATGATTGAAGCTACTGACTGCATGAAAGTAACTGGCATCTCACTCTCTTTGAATCTTCTTTATCATGCTAAGAGGAGCAGGAAAATGCAAAAAATTTCAGAATTGCACCTTGCAATGCGGAGAAATTACTGTTTGTGCATTTACAATATTCATTGATTTTTGCCATTGAAAAACGTCCAGAAATGATTGAAGCTACTGACTGAATGAAAGGAGCTGGCATCTCACTCTCTTTGAATCTTCTTTATCATGCTAAGAGGAGCAGGAAAAAGCAAAAAATTTCAGACTTGCACCTTGCAATGCGGAGAAATTACTGTTTGTGCATTTACAATATTCATTGATTTTTGCCATTGAAAAACATGTTTTTCATATACCAGAAATGTTTGAAGCTACTGACTGAATGAAAGGAGCTGGCATCTCACTCTCTTTGAATCTTCTTTATCATGCTAGGATTAACAGGAAAAAGCAAAAAATTTCAGAATTGCACCTTGCAATGTGGAGATATTACTGTTTGTGCATTTACAATATTCATTGATTTTTGCCATTGAAAAACATGTTTTTCATATACCAGAAATGTTTGAAGCTACTGACTGAATGAAAGGAGCTGGCATCTCACTCTCTTTGAATCTTCTTTATCATGCTAGGATTAACAGGAAAAAGCTAAAAATTTCAGAATTGCACCGTGCAATGTGGAGATATTACTGTTTGTGCATTTACAATATTCATTGATTTTTGCCATTGAAAAACATGTTTTTCATATACCAGAAATGTTTGAAGCTACTGACTGAATGAAAGGAGCTGGCATCTCACTCTCTTTGAATCTTCTTTATCATGCTAGGATTAGCAGGAAAAAGCAAAAAATTTCAGAATTGCACCTTGCAATGTGGAGATATTACTGTTTGTGCATTTACAATATTCATTGATTTTTGCCATTGAAAAACATGTTTTTCATATACCAGAAATGTTTGAAGCTACTGACTGAATGAAAGGAGCTGGCATCTCACTCTCTTTGAATCTTCTTTATCATGCTAGGATTAACAGGAAAAAGCAAAAAATTTCAGAATTGCACCTTGCAATGTGGAGATATTACTGTTTGTGCATTTACAATATTCATTGATTTTTGCCATTGAAAAACATGTTTTTCATATACCAGAAATGTTTGAAGCTACTGACTGAATGAAAGGAGCTGGCATCTCACTCTCTTTGAATCTTCTTTATCATGCTAGGATTAACAGGAAAAAGCTAAAAATTTCAGAATTGCACCGTGCAATGTGGAGATATTACTGTTTGTGCATTTACAATATTCATTGATTTTTGCCATTGAAAAACATGTTTTTCATATACCAGAAATGTTTGAAGCTACTGACTGAATGAAAGGAGCTGGCATCTCACTCTCTTTGAATCTTCTTTATCATGCTAGGATTAGCAGGAAAAAGCAAAAAATTTCAGAATTGCACCTTGCAATGTGGAGATATTACTGTTTGTGCATTTACAATATTCATTGATTTTTGCCATTGAAAAACATGTTTTTCATATACCAGAAATGTTTGAAGCTACTGACTGAATGAAAGGAGCTGGCATCTCACTCTCTTTGAATCTTCTTTATCATGCTAGGATTAACAGGAAAAAGCTAAAAATTTCAGAATTGCACCGTGCAATGTGGAGATATTACTGTTTGTGCATTTACAATATTCATTGATTTTTGCCATTGAAAAACATGTTTTTCATATACCAGAAATGTTTGAAGCTACTGACTGAATGAAAGGAGCTGGCATCTCACTCTCTTTGAATCTTCTTTATCATGCTAGGATTAGCAGGAAAAAGCAAAAAATTTCAGAATTGCACCTTGCAATGTGGAGATATTACTGTTTGTGCATTTACAATATTCATTGATTTTTGCCATTGAAAAACATGTTTTTTATATACCAGAAATGTTTGAAGCTACTGACTGAATGAAAGGAGCTGGCATCTCACTCTCTTTGAATCTTCTTTATCATGCTAGGATTAACAGGAAAAAGCAAAAAATTTCAGAATTGCACCTTGCAATGTGGAGATATTACTGTTTGTGCATTTACAATATTCATTGATTTTTGCCATTGAAAAACATGTTTTTCATATACCAGAAATGTTTGAAGCTACTGACTGAATGAAAGGAGCTGGCATCTCACTCTCTTTGAATCTTCTTTATCATGCTAGGATTAGCAGGAAAAAGCAAAAAAATTCAGAATTGCACCTTGCAATGTGGAGATATTACTGTTTGTGCATTTACAATATTCATTGATTTTTGCCATTGAAAAACATGTTTTTCATATACCAGAAATGTTTGAAGCTACTGACTGAATGAAAGGAGCTGGCATCTCACTCTCTTTGAATCTTCTTTATCATGCTAGGATTAACAGGAAAAAGCAAAAAATTTCAGAATTGCACCTTGCAATGCGGAGAAATTACTGTTTGTGCATTTACAATATTCATTGATTTTTGCCATTGAAAAACGTCCAGAAATGATTGAAGCTACTGACTGAATGAAAGGAGCTGGCATCTCACTCTCTTTGAATCTTCTTTATCATGCTAAGAGGAGCAGGAAAAAGCAAAAAATTTCAGAATTGCACCTTGCAATGCGGAGAAATTACTGTTTGTGCATTTACAATATTCATTGATTTTTGCCATTGAAAAACATCATGTTATTCATATACCAGAAATGTTTGAAGCTACTGACTGAATGAAAGGAGCTGACATCTCACTCTCTTTGAATCTTCTTTATCATGCTAAGAGGAGCAGGAAAAAGCAAAAAATTTCAGAATTGCACCTTGCAATGCGGAGAAATTACTGTTTGTGCATTTACAATATTCATTGATTTTTGCCATTGAAAAACGTCCAGAAATGATTGAAGCTACTGACTGAATGAAAGGAGCTGGCATCTCACTCTCTTTGAATCTTCTTTATCATGCTAAGAGGAGCAGGAAAAAGCAAAAAATTTCAGAATTGCACCTTGCAATGCGGAGAAATTACTGTTTGTGCATTTACAATATTCATTGATTTTTGCCATTGAAAAACATCATGTTATTCATATACCAGAAATGTTTGAAGCTACTGACTGAATGAAAGGAGCTGGCATCTCACTCTCTTTGAATCTTCTTTATCATGCTAAGAGGAGCAGGAAAAAGCAAAAAATTTCAGAATTGCACCTTGCAATGTGGAGAAATTACTGTTTGTGCATTTACAATATTCATTGATTTTTGCCATTGAAAAACATCATGTTATTCATATACCAGAAATGTTTGAAGCTACTGACTGAATGAAAGGAGCTGGCATCTCACTCTCTTTGAATCTTCTTTATCATGCTAAGAGGAGCAGGAAAAAGCAAAAAATTTCAGAATTGCACCTTGCAATGTGGAGAAATTACTGTTTGTGCATTTACAATATTCATTGATTTTTACCATTGAAAAACGTCCAGAAATGATTGAAGCTACTGACTGAATGAAAGTAGCTGGCATCTCACTCTCTTTGAATCTTCTTTATCATGCTAAGAGGAGCAGGAAAAAGCAAAAAATTTCAGACTTGCACCTTGCAATGCGGAGAAATTACTGTTTGTGCATTTACAATATTCATTGATTTTTGCCATTGAAAAACATCATGTTATTCATATACCAGAAATGTTTGAAGCTACTGACTGAATGAAAGGAGCTGGCATCTCACTCTCTTTGAATCTTCTTTATCATGCTAAGAGGAGCAGGAAAAAGCAAAAAATTTCAGAATTGCACCTTGCAATGTGGAGAAATTACTGTTTGTGCATTTACAATATTCATTGATTTTTACCATTGAAAAACGTCCAGAAATGATTGAAGCTGCTGACTGAATGAAAGTAGCTGGCATCTCACTCTCTTTGAATCTTCTTTATCATGCTAAGAGGAGCAGGAAAAAGCAAAAAATTTCAGACTTGCACCTTGCAATGCGGAGAAATTACTGTTTGTGCATTTACAATATTCATTGATTTTTGCCATTGAAAAACATCATGTTATTCATATACCAGAAATGTTTGAAGATACTGACTGAATCAAAGGAGCTGGCATCTCACTCTCTTTGAATCTTCTTTATCATGCTAAGAGGAGCAGGAAAAAGCAAAAAATTTCAGAATTGCACCTTGCAATGCGGAGAAATTACTGTTTGTGCATTTACAATATTCATTGATTTTTGCCATTGAAAAACGTCCAGAAATGATTGAAGCTACTGACTGAATGAAAGGATCTGGCATCTCACTCTCTTTGAATCTTCTTTATCATGCTAAGAGGAGCAGGAAAAAGCAAAAAATTTCAGAATTGCACCTTGCAATGCGGAGAAATTACTGTTTGTGCATTTACAATATTCATTGATTTTTGCCATTGAAAAACGTCCAGAAATGATTGAAGCTACTGATTGAATGAAAGGAGCTGGCATCTCACTCTCTTTGAATCTTCTTTATCATGCTAAGAGGAGCAGGAAAAAGCAAAAAATTTCAGAATTGCACCTTGCAATGCGGAGAAATTACTGTTTGTGCATTTACAATATTCATTGATTTTTGCCATTGAAAAACATCATGTTATTCATATACCAGAAATGTTTGAAGCTACTGACTGAATGAAAGGAGTTGGCATCTCACTCTCTTTGAATCTTCTTTATCATGCTAAGAGGAGCAGGAAAAAGCAAAAAATTTCAGAATTGCACCTTGCAATGCGGAGAAATTACTGTTTGTGCATTTACAATATTCATTGATTTTTGCCATTGAAAAACATCATGTTATTCATATACCAGAAATGTTTGAAGCTACTGACTGAATGAAAGGAGCTGGCATCTCACTCTCTTTGAATCTTCTTTATCATGCTAAGAGGAGCAGGAAAAAGCAAAAAATTTTAGAATTGCACATTGCAATGTCGAGAAATTACTGTTTGTGCATTTACAATATTCATTGATTTTTACCATTGAAAAACGTCCAGAAATGATTGAAGCTACTGACTGAATGAAAGTAGCTGGCATCTCACTCTCTTTGAATCTTCTTTATCATGCTAAGAGGAGCAGGAAAAAGCAAAAAATTTCAGACTTGCACCTTGCAATGCGGAGAAATTACTGTTTGTGCATTTACAATATTCATTGATTTTTGCCATTGAAAAACATCATGTTATTCATATTCCAGAAATGTTTGAAGCTACTGACTGAATGAAAGGAGCTGGCATCTCACTCTCTTTGAATCTTCTTTATCATGCTAAGAGGAGCAGGAAAAAGCAAAAAATTTCAGAATTGCACCTTGCAATGCGGAGAAATTACTGTTTGTGCATTTACAATATTCATTGATTTTTGCCATTGAAAAACGTCCAGAAATGATTGAAGCTACTGACTGAATGAAAGGAGCTGGCATCTCACTCTCTTTGAATCTTCTTTATCATGCTAAGAGGAGCAGGAAAAAGCAAAAAATTTCAGAATTGCACCTTGCAATGCGGAGAAATTACTGTTTGTGCATTTACAATATTCATTGATTTTTGCCATTGAAAAACATCATGTTATTCATATACCAGAAATGTTTGAAGCTACTGACTGAATGAAAGGAGCTGACATCTCACTCTCTTTGAATCTTCTTTATCATGCTAAGAGGAGCAGGAAAAAGCAAAAAATTTCAGAATTGCACCTTGCAATGCGGAGAAATTACTGTTTGTGCATTTACAATATTCATTGATTTTTGCCATTGAAAAACGTCCAGAAATGATTGAAGCTACTGACTGAATGAAAGGAGCTGGCATCTCACTCTCTTTGAATCTTCTTTATCATGCTAAGAGGAGCAGGAAAAAGCAAAAAATTTCAGAATTGCACCTTGCAATGCGGAGAAATTACTGTTTGTGCATTTACAATATTCATTGATTTTTGCCATTGAAAAACATCATGTTATTCATATACCAGAAATGTTTGAAGCTACTGACTGAATGAAAGGAGCTGGCATCTCACTCTCTTTGAATCTTCTTTATCATGCTAAGAGGAGCAGGAAAAAGCAAAAAATTTCAGAATTGCACCTTGCAATGTGGAGAAATTACTGTTTGTGCATTTACAATATTCATTGATTTTTGCCATTGAAAAACATCATGTTATTCATATACCAGAAATGTTTGAAGCTACTGACTGAATGAAAGGAGCTGGCATCTCACTCTCTTTGAATCTTCTTTATCATGCTAAGAGGAGCAGGAAAAAGCAAAAAATTTCAGAATTGCACGTTGCAATGTGGAGAAATTACTGTTTGTGCATTTACAATATTCATTGATTTTTACCATTGAAAAACGTCCAGAAATGATTGAAGCTACTGACTGAATGAAAGTAGCTGGCATCTCACTCTCTTTGAATCTTCTTTATCATGCTAAGAGGAGCAGGAAAAAGCAAAAAAATTTCAGACTTGCACCTTGCAATGCGGAGAAATTACTGTTTGTGCATTTACAATATTCATTGATTTTTGCCATTGAAAAACATCATGTTATTCATATACCAGAAATGTTTGAAGCTACTGACTGAATGAAAGGAGCTGGCATCTCACTCTCTTTTAATCTTCTTTATCATGCTAAGAGGAGCAGGAAAAAGCAAAAAATTTCAGAATTGCACCTTGCAATGCGGAGAAATTACTGTTTGTGCATTTACAATATTCATTGATTTTTGCCATTGAAAAACATCCAGAAATGATTGAAGCTACTGACTGAATGAAAGGAGCTGGCATCTCACTCTCTTTGAATCTTCTTTATCATGCTAAGAGGAGCAGGAAAAAGCAAAAAATTTCAGAATTGCACCTTGCAATGCGGAGAAATTACTGTTTGTGCATTTACAATATTCATTGATTTTTGCCATTGAAAAACATCCAGAAATGATTGAAGCTACTGACTGAATGAAAGCTGGCATCTCACTCTTTTTGAATCTTCTTTATCATGCTAAGAGGAGCAGGAAAAAGCAAAAAATTTCAGAATTGCACCTTGCAATGCGGAGAAATTACTGTTTGTGCATTTACAATATTCATTGATTTTTGCCATTGAAAAACATCATGTTATTCATATACCAGAAATGTTTGAAGCTACTGACTGAATGAAAGGAGCTGGCATCTCACTCTCTTTGAATCTTCTTTATCATGCTAAGAGGAGCAGGAAAAAGCAAAAAATTTCAGAATTGCACCTTGCAATGCGGAGAAATTACTGTTTGTGCATTTACAATATTCATTGATTTTTGCCATTGAAAAACATCATGTTATTCATATACCAGAAATGTTTGAAGCTACTGACTGAATGAAAGGAGCTGGCATCTCACTCTCTTTGAATCTTCTTTATCATGCTAAGAGGAGCAGGAAAAAGCAAAAAATTTCAGAATTGCACCTTGCAATGTGGAGAAATTACTGTTTGTGCATTTACAATATTCATTGATTTTTACCATTGAAAAACGTCCAGAAATGATTGAAGCTACTGACTGCATGAAAGTAACTGGCATCTCACTCTCTTTGAATCTTCTTTATCATGCTAAGAGGAGCAGGAAAAAGCAAAAAATTTCAGACTTGCACCTTGCAATGCGGAGAAATTACTGTTTGTGCATTTACAATATTCATTGATTTTTGCCATTGAAAAACATCATGTTATTCATATACCAGAAATGTTTGAAGCTACTGACTGAATGAAAGGAGCTGGCATCTCACTCTCTTTGAATCTTCTTTATCATGCTAAGAGGAGCAGGAAAAAGCAAAAAATTTCAGAATTGCACCTTGCAATGCGGAGAAATTACTGTTTGTGCATTTACAATATTCATTGATTTTTGCCATTGAAAAACGTCCAGAAATGATTGAAGCTACTGACTGAATGAAAGGAGCTGGCATCTCACTCTCTTTGAATCTTCTTTATCATGCTAAGAGGAGCAGGAAAAAGCAAAAAATTTCAGACTTGCACCTTGCAATGCGGAGAAATTACTGTTTGTGCATTTACAATATTCATTGATTTTTGCCATTGAAAAACATGTTTTTCATATACCAGAAATGTTTGAAGCTACTGACTGAATGAAAGGAGCTGGCATCTCACTCTCTTTGAATCTTCTTTATCATGCTAGGATTAACAGGAAAAAGCAAAAAATTTCAGAATTGCACCTTGCAATGTGGAGATATTACTGTTTGTGCATTTACAATATTCATTGATTTTTGCCATTGAAAAACATGTTTTTCATATACCAGAAATGTTTGAAGCTACTGACTGAATGAAAGGAGCTGGCATCTCACTCTCTTTGAATCTTCTTTATCATGCTAGGATTAACAGGAAAAAGCTAAAAATTTCAGAATTGCACCGTGCAATGTGGAGATATTACTGTTTGTGCATTTACAATATTCATTGATTTTTGCCATTGAAAAACATGTTTTTCATATACCAGAAATGTTTGAAGCTACTGACTGAATGAAAGGAGCTGGCATCTCACTCTCTTTGAATCTTCTTTATCATGCTAGGATTAGCAGGAAAAAGCAAAAAATTTCAGAATTGCACCTTGCAATGTGGAGATATTACTGTTTGTGCATTTACAATATTCATTGATTTTTGCCATTGAAAAACATGTTTTTCATATACCAGAAATGTTTGAAGCTACTGACTGAATGAAAGGAGCTGGCATCTCACTCTCTTTGAATCTTCTTTATCATGCTAGGATTAACAGGAAAAAGCAAAAAATTTCAGAATTGCACCTTGCAATGTGGAGATATTACTGTTTGTGCATTTACAATATTCATTGATTTTTGCCATTGAAAAACATGTTTTTCATATACCAGAAATGTTTGAAGCTACTGACTGAATGAAAGGAGCTGGCATCTCACTCTCTTTGAATCTTCTTTATCATGCTAGGATTAACAGGAAAAAGCTAAAAATTTCAGAATTGCACCGTGCAATGTGGAGATATTACTGTTTGTGCATTTACAATATTCATTGATTTTTGCCATTGAAAAACATGTTTTTCATATACCAGAAATGTTTGAAGCTACTGACAGAATGAAAGGAGCTGGCATCTCACTCTCTTTGAATCTTCTTTATCATGCTAGGATTAGCAGGAAAAAGCAAAAAATTTCAGAATTGCACCTTGCAATGTGGAGATATTACTGTTTGTGCATTTACAATATTCATTGATTTTTGCCATTGAAAAACATGTTTTTCATATACCAGAAATGTTTGAAGCTACTGACTGAATGAAAGGAGCTGGCATCTCACTCTCTTTGAATCTTCTTTATCATGCTAGGATTAACAGGAAAAAGCTAAAAATTTCAGAATTGCACCGTGCAATGTGGAGATATTACTGTTTGTGCATTTACAATATTCATTGATTTTTGCCATTGAAAAACATGTTTTTCATATACCAGAAATGTTTGAAGCTACTGACTGAATGAAAGGAGCTGGCATCTCACTCTCTTTGAATCTTCTTTATCATGCTAGGATTAGCAGGAAAAAGCAAAAAATTTCAGAATTGCACCTTGCAATGTGGAGATATTACTGTTTGTGCATTTACAATATTCATTGATTTTTGCCATTGAAAAACATGTTTTTTATATACCAGAAATGTTTGAAGCTACTGACTGAATGAAAGGAGCTGGCATCTCACTCTCTTTGAATCTTCTTTATCATGCTAGGATTAACAGGAAAAAGCAAAAAATTTCAGAATTGCACCTTGCAATGTGGAGATATTACTGTTTGTGCATGTACAATATTCATTGATTTTTGCCATTGAAAAACATGTTTTTCATATACCAGAAATGTTTGAAGCTACTGACTGAATGAAAGGAGCTGGCATCTCACTCTCTTTGAATCTTCTTTATCATGCTAGGATTAGCAGGAAAAAGCAAAAAAATTCAGAATTGCACCTTGCAATGTGGAGATATTACTGTTTGTGCATTTACAATATTCATTGATTTTTGCCATTGAAAAACATGTTTTTCATATACCAGAAATGTTTGAAGCTACTGACTGAATGAAAGGAGCTGGCATCTCACTCTCTTTGAATCTTCTTTATCATGCTAGGATTAACAGGAAAAAGCTAAAAATTTCAGAATTGCACCGTGCAATGTGGAGATATTACTGTTTGTGCATTTACAATATTCATTGATTTTTGCCATTGAAAAACATGTTTTTCATATACCAGAAATGTTTGAAGCTACTGACTGAATGAAAGGAGCTGGCATCTCACTCTCTTTGAATCTTCTTTATCATGCTAGGATTAGCAGGAAAAAGCAAAAAATTTCAGAATTGCACCTTGCAATGTGGAGATATTACTGTTTGTGCATTTACAATATTCATTGATTTTTGCCATTGAAAAACATGTTTTTCATATACCAGAAATGTTTGAAGCTACTGACTGAATGAAAGGAGCTGGCATCTCACTCTCTTTGAATCTTCTTTATCATGCTAGGATTAACAGGAAAAAGCAAAAAATTTCAGAATTGCACCTTGCAATGTGGAGATATTACTGTTTGTGCATTTACAATATTCATTGATTTTTGCCATTGAAAAACATGTTTTTCATATACCAGAAATGTTTGAAGCTACTGACTGAATGAAAGGAGCTGGCATCTCACTCTCTTTGAATCTTCTTTATCATGCTAGGATTAACAGGAAAAAGCTAAAAATTTCAGAATTGCACCGTGCAATGTGGAGATATTACTGTTTGTGCATTTACAATATTCATTGATTTTTGCCATTGAAAAACATGTTTTTCATATACCAGAAATGTTTGAAGCTACTGACTGAATGAAAGGAGCTGGCATCTCACTCTCTTTGAATCTTCTTTATCATGCTAGGATTAGCAGGAAAAAGCAAAAAATTTCAGAATTGCACCTTGCAATGTGGAGATATTACTGTTTGTGCATTTACAATATTCATTGATTTTTGCCATTGAAAAACATGTTTTTCATATACCAGAAATGTTTGAAGCTACTGACTGAATGAAAGGAGCTGGCATCTCACTCTCTTTGAATCTTCTTTATCATGCTAGGATTAACAGGAAAAAGCTAAAAATTTCAGAATTGCACCTTGCAATGTGGAGATATTACTGTTTGTGCATTTACAATATTCATTGATTTTTGCCATTGAAAAACATGTTTTTCATATACCAGAAATGTTTGAAGCTACTGACTGAATGAAAGGAGCTGGCATCTCACTCTCTTTGAATCTTCTTTATCATGCTAGGATTAGCAGGAAAAAGCAAAAAATTTCAGAATTGCACCTTGCAATGTGGAGATATTACTGTTTGTGCATTTACAATATTCATTGATTTTTGCCATTGAAAAACATGTTTTTCATATACCAGAAATGTTTGAAGCTACTGACTGAATGAAAGGAGCTGGCATCTCACTCTCTTTGAATCTTCTTTATCATGCTAGGATTAACAGGAAAAAGCAAAGAATTTCAGAATTGCACCTTGCAATGTGGAGATATTACTGTTTGTGCATTTACAATATTCATTGATTTTTGCCATTGAAAAACATGTTTTTCATATACCAGAAATGTTTGAAGCTACTGACTGAATGAAAGGAGCTGGCATCTCACTCTCTTTGAATCTTCTTTATCATGCTAGGATTAACAGGAAAAAGCTAAAAATTTCAGAATTGCACCGTGCAATGTGGAGATATTACTGTTTGTGCATTTACAATATTCATTGATTTTTGCCATTGAAAAACATGTTTTTCATATACCAGAAATGTTTGAAGCTACTGACTGAATGAAAGGAGCTGGCATCTCACTCTCTTTGAATCTTCTTTATCATGCTAAGAGGAGCAGGAAAAAGCAAAAAATTTCAGACTTGCACCTTGCAATGCGGAGAAATTACTGTTTGTGCATTTACAATATTCATTGATTTTTGCCATTGAAAAACATCATGTTATTCATATACCAGAAATGTTTGAAGCTACTGACTGAATGAAAGGAGCTGGCATCTCACTCTCTTTGAATCTTCTTTATCATGCTAAGAGGAGCAGGAAAAAGCAAAAAATTTCAGAATTGCACCTTGCAATGCGGAGAAATTACTGTTTGTGCATTTACAATATTCATTGATTTTTGCCATTGAAAAACATCATGTTATTCATATACCAGAAATGTTTGAAGCTACTGACTGAATGAAAGGAGCTGGCATCTCACTCTCTTTGAATCTTCTTTATCATGCTAAGAGGAGCAGGAAAAAGCAAAAAATTTCAGAATTGCACCTTGCAATGCGGAGAAATTACTGTTTGTGCATTTACAATATTCATTGATTTTTGCCATTGAAAAACGTCCAGAAATGATTGAAGCTACTGACTGAATGAAAGGAGCTGGCATCTCACTCTCTTTGAATCTTCTTTATCATGCTAAGAGGAGCAGGAAAAATCAAAAAATTTCAGAATTGCACCTTGCAATGCGGAGAAATTGCTGTTTGTGCATTTACAATATTCATTGATTTTTGCCATTGAAAAACATGTTATTCATATACCAGAAATGTTTGAAGCTACTGACTGAATGAAAGGAGCTGGCACCTCACTCTCTTTCAATCTTCTTTATCATGCTAAGAGGAGCGGGAAAAAGCAAAAAATTTCAGAATTGCACCTTGCAATGCGGAGAAATTACTGTTTGTGCATTTACAATATTCATTGATTTTTGCCATTGAAAAACGTCCAGAAATGATTGAAGGTACTGACTAAATGAAAGGAGCTGTCATCTCACTCTCTTTGAATCTTCTTTATCATGCTAAGAGGAGCAGGAAAAAGCAAAAAATTTCAGAATTGCACCTTGCAATGCGGAGAAATTACTGTTTGTGCATTTACAATATTCATTGATTTTTGCCATTGAAAAACGTCCAGAAATGATTGAAGCTACTGACTGAATGAAAGGAGCTGGCATCTCACTCTCTTTGAATCTTCTTTATCATGCTAAGAGGAGCAGGAAAAAGCAAAAAATTTCAGAATTGCACCTTGCAATACGGAGAAATTACAGTTTGTGCATTTACAATATTCATTGATTTTTGCCATTGAAAAACATCCAGAAATGATTGAAGCTACTGACTGAATGAAAGGAGCTGGCATCTCACTCTCTTTGAATCTTCTTTATCATGCTAAGAGGAGCAGGAAAAAGCAAAAAATTTCAGACTTGCACCTTGCAATGCGGAGAAATTACTGTTTGTGCATTTACAATATTCATTGATTTTTGCCATTGAAAAACATCATGTTATTCATATACCAGAAATGTTTGAAGCTACTGACTGAATGAAAGGAGCTGGCATCTCACTCTCTTTGAATCTTCTTTATCATGCTAAGAGGAGCAGGAAAAAGCAAAAAATTTCAGAATTGCACCTTGCAATGCGGAGAAATTACTGTTTGTGCATTTACAATATTCATTGATTTTTGCCATTGAAAAACGTCCAGAAATGATTGAAGCTACTGACTGAATGAAAGGAGCTGGCATCTCACTCTCTTTGAATCTTCTTTATCATGCTAAGAGGAGCAGGAAAAAGCAAAAAATTTCAGAATTGCACCTTGCAATGCGGAGAAATTACTGTTTGTGCATTTACAATATTCATTGATTTTTGCCATTGAAAAACATCATGTTATTCATATACCAGAAATGTTTGAAGCTACTGACTGAATGAAAGGAGCTGACATCTCACTCTCTTTGAATCTTCTTTATCATGCTAAGAGGAGCAGGAAAAAGCAAAAAATTTCAGAATTGCACCTTGCAATGCGGAGAAATTACTGTTTGTGCATTTACAATATTCATTGATTTTTGCCATTGAAAAACGTCCAGAAATGATTGAAGCTACTGACTGAATGAAAGGAGCTGGCATCTCACTCTCTTTGAATCTTCTTTATCATGCTAAGAGGAGCAGGAAAAAGCAAAAAATTTCAGAATTGCACCTTGCAATGTGGAGAAATTACTGTTTGTGCATTTACAATATTCATTGATTTTTGCCATTGAAAAACCATGTTATTCATATACCAGAAATGTTTGAAGCTACTGACTGAATGAAAGGAGCTGGCATCTCACTCTCTTTGAATCTTCTTTATCATGCTAAGAGGAGCAGGAAAAAGCAAAAAATTTCAGAATTGCACCTTGCAATGCGGAGAAATTACTGTTTGTGCATTTACAATATTCATTGATTTTTGCCATTGAAAAACATCATGTTATTCATATACCAGAAATGTTTGAAGCTACTGACTGAATGAAAGGAGCTGGCATCTCACTCTCTTTGAATCTTCTTTATCATGCTAAGAGGAGCAGGAAAAAGCAAAAAATTTCAGAATTGCACCTTGCAATGCGGAGAAATTACTGTTTGTGCATTTACAATATTCATTGATTTTTGCCATTGAAAAACGTCCAGAAATGATTGAAGCTACTGACTGAATGAAAGGAGCTGGCATCTCACTCTCTTTGAATCTTCTTTATCATGCTAAGAGGAGCAGGAAAAATCAAAAAATTTCAGAATTGCACCTTGCAATGCGGAGAAATTGCTGTTTGTGCATTTACAATATTCATTGATTTTTGCCATTGAAAAACATGTTATTCATATACCAGAAATGTTTGAAGCTACTGACTGAATGAAAGGAGCTGGCACCTCACTCTCTTTCAATCTTCTTTATCATGCTAAGAGGAGCGGGAAAAAGCAAAAAATTTCAGAATTGCACCTTGCAATGCGGAGAAATTACTGTTTGTGCATTTACAATATTCATTGATTTTTGCCATTGAAAAACGTCCAGAAATGATTGAAGGTACTGACTAAATGAAAGGAGCTGTCATCTCACTCTCTTTGAATCTTCTTTATCATGCTAAGAGGAGCAGGAAAAAGCAAAAAATTTCAGAATTGCACCTTGCAATGCGGAGAAATTACTGTTTGTGCATTTACAATATTCATTGATTTTTGCCATTGAAAAACGTCCAGAAATGATTGAAGCTACTGACTGAATGAAAGGAGCTGGCATCTCACTCTCTTTGAATCTTCTTTATCATGCTAAGAGGAGCAGGAAAAAGCAAAAAATTTCAGAATTGCACCTTGCAATACGGAGAAATTACAGTTTGTGCATTTACAATATTCATTGATTTTTGCCATTGAAAAACATCCAGAAATGATTGAAGCTACTGACTGAATGAAAGGAGCTGGCATCTCACTCTCTTTGAATCTTCTTTATCATGCTAAGAGGAGCAGGAAAAAGCAAAAAATTTCAGACTTGCACCTTGCAATGCGGAAAAATTACTGTTTGTGCATTTACAATATTCATTGATTTTTGCCATTGAAAAACATCATGTTATTCATATACCAGAAATGTTTGAAGCTACTGACTGAATGAAAGGAGCTGGCATCTCACTCTCTTTGAATCTTCTTTATCATGCTAAGAGGAGCAGGAAAAAGCAAAAAATTTCAGAATTGCACCTTGCAATGCGGAGAAATTACTGTTTGTGCATTTACAATATTCATTGATTTTTGCCATTGAAAAACGTCCAGAAATGATTGAAGCTACTGACTGAATGAAAGGAGCTGGCATCTCACTCTCTTTGAATCTTCTTTATCATGCTAAGAGGAGCAGGAAAAAGCAAAAAATTTCAGAATTGCACCTTCCAATGCGGAGAAATTACTGTTTGTGCATTTACAATATTCATTGATTTTTGCCATTGAAAAACATCATGTTATTCATATACCAGAAATGTTTGAAGCTACTGACTGAATGAAAGGAGCTGACATCTCACTCTCTTTGAATCTTCTTTATCATGCTAAGAGGAGCAGGAAAAAGCAAAAAATTTCAGAATTGCACCTTGCAATGCGGAGAAATTACTGTTTGTGCATTTACAATATTCATTGATTTTTGCCATTGAAAAACGTCCAGAAATGATTGAAGCTACTGACTGAATGAAAGGAGCTGGCATCTCACTCTCTTTGAATCTTCTTTATCATGCTAAGAGGAGCAGGAAAAAGCAAAAAATTTCAGAATTGCACCTTGCAATGCGGAGAAATTACTGTTTGTGCATTTACAATATTCATTGATTTTTGCCATTGAAAAACATCATGTTATTCATATACCAGAAATGTTTGAAGCTACTGACTGAATGAAAGGAGCTGGCATCTCACTCTCTTTGAATCTTCTTTATCATGCTAAGAGGAGCAGGAAAAAGCAAAAAATTTCAGAATTGCACCTTGCAATGTGGAGAAATTACTGTTTGTGCATTTACAATATTCATTGATTTTTGCCATTGAAAAACATCATGTTATTCATATACCAGAAATGTTTGAAGCTACTGACTGAATGAAAGGAGCTGGCATCTCACTCTCTTTGAATCTTCTTTATCATGCTAAGAGGAGCAGGAAAAAGCAAAAAATTTCAGAATTGCACCTTGCAATGTGGAGAAATTACTGTTTGTGCATTTACAATATTCATTGATTTTTACCATTGAAAAACGTCCAGAAATGATTGAAGCTACTGACTGAATGAAAGTAGCTGGCATCTCACTCTCTTTGAATCTTCTTTATCATGCTAAGAGGAGCAGGAAAAAGCAAAAAATTTCAGACTTGCACCTTGCAATGCGGAGAAATTACTGTTTGTGCATTTACAATATTCATTGATTTTTGCCATTGAAAAACATCATGTTATTCATATACCAGAAATGTTTGAAGCTACTGACTGAATGAAAGGAGCTGGCATCTCACTCTCTTTGAATCTTCTTTATCATGCTAAGAGGAGCAGGAAAAAGCAAAAAATTTCAGAATTGCACCTTGCAATGTGGAGAAATTACTGTTTGTGCATTTACAATATTCATTGATTTTTACCATTGAAAAACGTCCAGAAATGATTGAAGCTACTGACTGAATGAAAGTAGCTGGCATCTCACTCTCTTTGAATCTTCTTTATCATGCTAAGAGGAGCAGGAAAAAGCAAAAAATTTCAGACTTGCACCTTGCAATGCGGAGAAATTACTGTTTGTGCATTTACAATATTCATTGATTTTTGCCATTGAAAAACATCATGTTATTCATATACCAGAAATGTTTGAAGATACTGACTGAATCAAAGGAGCTGGCATCTCACTCTCTTTGAATCTTCTTTATCATGCTAAGAGGAGCAGGAAAAAGCAAAAAATTTCAGAATTGCACCTTGCAATGCGGAGAAATTACTGTTTGTGCATTTACAATATTCATTGATTTTTGCCATTGAAAAACGTCCAGAAATGATTGAAGCTACTGACTGAATGAAAGGATCTGGCATCTCACTCTCTTTGAATCTTCTTTATCATGCTAAGAGGAGCAGGAAAAAGCAAAAAATTTCAGAATTGCACCTTGCAATGCGGAGAAATTACTGTTTGTGCATTTACAATATTCATTGATTTTTGCCATTGAAAAACGTCCAGAAATGATTGAAGCTACTGATTGAATGAAAGGAGCTGGCATCTCACTCTCTTTGAATCTTCTTTATCATGCTAAGAGGAGCAGGAAAAAGCAAAAAATTTCAGAATTGCACCTTGCAATGCGGAGAAATTACTGTTTGTGCATTTACAATATTCATTGATTTTTGCCATTGAAAAACATCATGTTATTCATATACCAGAAATGTTTGAAGCTACTGACTGAATGAAAGGAGTTGGCATCTCACTCTCTTTGAATCTTCTTTATCATGCTAAGAGGAGCAGGAAAAAGCAAAAAATTTCAGAATTGCACCTTGCAATGCGGAGAAATTACTGTTTGTGCATTTACAATATTCATTGATTTTTGCCATTGAAAAACATCATGTTATTCATATACCAGAAATGTTTGAAGCTACTGACTGAATGAAAGGAGCTGGCATCTCACTCTCTTTGAATCTTCTTTATCATGCTAAGAGGAGCAGGAAAAAGCAAAAAATTTTAGAATTGCACATTGCAATGTGGAGAAATTACTGTTTGTGCATTTACAATATTCATTGATTTTTACCATTGAAAAACGTCCAGAAATGATTGAAGCTACTGACTGAATGAAAGTAGCTGGCATCTCACTCTCTTTGAATCTTCTTTATCATGCTAAGAGGAGCAGGAAAAAGCAAAAAATTTCAGACTTGCACCTTGCAATGCGGAGAAATTACTGTTTGTGCATTTACAATATTCATTGATTTTTGCCATTGAAAAACATCATGTTATTCATATTCCAGAAATGTTTGAAGCTACTGACTGAATGAAAGGAGCTGGCATCTCACTCTCTTTGAATCTTCTTTATCATGCTAAGAGGAGCAGGAAAAAGCAAAAAATTTCAGAATTGCACCTTGCAATGCGGAGAAATTACTGTTTGTGCATTTACAATATTCATTGATTTTTGCCATTGAAAAACGTCCAGAAATGATTGAAGCTACTGACTGAATGAAAGGAGCTGGCATCTCACTCTCTTTGAATCTTCTTTATCATGCTAAGAGGAGCAGGAAAAAGCAAAAAATTTCAGAATTGCACCTTGCAATGCGGAGAAATTACTGTTTGTGCATTTACAATATTCATTGATTTTTGCCATTGAAAAACATCATGTTATTCATATACCAGAAATGTTTGAAGCTACTGACTGAATGAAAGGAGCTGACATCTCACTCTCTTTGAATCTTCTTTATCATGCTAAGAGGAGCAGGAAAAAGCAAAAAATTTCAGAATTGCACCTTGCAATGCGGAGAAATTACTGTTTGTGCATTTACAATATTCATTGATTTTTGCCATTGAAAAACGTCCAGAAATGATTGAAGCTACTGACTGAATGAAAGGAGCTGGCATCTCACTCTCTTTGAATCTTCTTTATCATGCTAAGAGGAGCAGGAAAAAGCAAAAAATTTCAGAATTGCACCTTGCAATGCGGAGAAATTACTGTTTGTGCATTTACAATATTCATTGATTTTTGCCATTGAAAAACATCATGTTATTCATATACCAGAAATGTTTGAAGCTACTGACTGAATGAAAGGAGCTGGCATCTCACTCTCTTTGAATCTTCTTTATCATGCTAAGAGGAGCAGGAAAAAGCAAAAAATTTCAGAATTGCACCTTGCAATGTGGAGAAATTACTGTTTGTGCATTTACAATATTCATTGATTTTTGCCATTGAAAAACATCATGTTATTCATATACCAGAAATGTTTGAAGCTACTGACTGAATGAAAGGAGCTGGCATCTCACTCTCTTTGAATCTTCTTTATCATGCTAAGAGGAGCAGGAAAAAGCAAAAAATTTCAGAATTGCACGTTGCAATGTGGAGAAATTACTGTTTGTGCATTTACAATATTCATTGATTTTTACCATTGAAAAACGTCCAGAAATGATTGAAGCTACTGACTGAATGAAAGTAGCTGGCATCTCACTCTCTTTGAATCTTCTTTATCATGCTAAGAGGAGCAGGAAAAAGCAAAAAAATTTCAGACTTGCACCTTGCAATGCGGAGAAATTACTGTTTGTGCATTTACAATATTCATTGATTTTTGCCATTGAAAAACATCATGTTATTCATATACCAGAAATGTTTGAAGCTACTGACTGAATGAAAGGAGCTGGCATCTCACTCTCTTTTAATCTTCTTTATCATGCTAAGAGGAGCAGGAAAAAGCAAAAAATTTCAGAATTGCACCTTGCAATGCGGAGAAATTACTGTTTGTGCATTTACAATATTCATTGATTTTTGCCATTGAAAAACATGTTTTTCATATACCAGAAATGTTTGAAGCTACTGACTGAATGAAAGGAGCTGGCATCTCACTCTCTTTGAATCTTCTTTATCATGCTAGGATTAGCAGGAAAAAGCAAAAAATTTCAGAATTGCACCTTGCAATGTGGAGATATTACTGTTTGTGCATTTACAATATTCATTGATTTTTGCCATTGAAAAACATGTTTTTTATATACCAGAAATGTTTGAAGCTACTGACTGAATGAAAGGAGCTGGCATCTCACTCTCTTTGAATCTTCTTTATCATGCTAGGATTAGCAGGAAAAAGCAAAAAAATTCAGAATTGCACCTTGCAATGTGGAGATATTACTGTTTGTGCATTTACAATATTCATTGATTTTTGCCATTGAAAAACATGTTTTTCATATACCAGAAATGTTTGAAGCTACTGACTGAATGAAAGGAGCTGGCATCTCACTCTCTTTGAATCTTCTTTATCATGCTAGGATTAGCAGGAAAAAGCAAAAAAATTCAGAATTGCACCTTGCAATGTGGAGATATTACTGTTTGTGCATTTACAATATTCATTGATTTTTGCCATTGAAAAACATGTTTTTCATATACCAGAAATGTTTGAAGCTACTGACTGAATGAAAGGAGCTGGCATCTCACTCTCTTTGAATCTTCTTTATCATGCTAGGATTAACAGGAAAAAGCTAAAAATTTCAGAATTGCACCGTGCAATGTGGAGATATTACTGTTTGTGCATTTACAATATTCATTGATTTTTGCCATTGAAAAACATGTTTTTCATATACCAGAAATGTTTGAAGCTACTGACTGAATGAAAGGAGCTGGCATCTCACTCTCTTTGAATCTTCTTTATCATGCTAGGATTAGCAGGAAAAAGCAAAAAATTTCAGAATTGCACCTTGCAATGTGGAGATATTACTGTTTGTGCATTTACAATATTCATTGATTTTTGCCATTGAAAAACATGTTTTTCATATACCAGAAATGTTTGAAGCTACTGACTGAATGAAAGGAGCTGGCATCTCACTCTCTTTGAATCTTCTTTATCATGCTAGGATTAACAGGAAAAAGCAAAAAATTTCAGAATTGCACCTTGCAATGTGGAGATATTACTGTTTGTGCATTTACAATATTCATTGATTTTTGCCATTGAAAAACATGTTTTTCATATACCAGAAATGTTTGAAGCTACTGACTGAATGAAAGGAGCTGGCATCTCACTCTCTTTGAATCTTCTTTATCATGCTAGGATTAACAGGAAAAAACTAAAAATTTCAGAATTGCACCGTGCAATGTGGAGATATTACTGTTTGTGCATTTACAATATTCATTGATTTTTGCCATTGAAAAACATGTTTTTCATATACCAGAAATGTTTGAAGCTACTGACTGAATGAAAGGAGCTGGCATCTCACTCTCTTTGAATCTTCTTTATCATGCTAGGATTAGCAGGAAAAAGCAAAAAATTTCAGAATTGCACCTTGCAATGTGGAGATATTACTG